>NC_061111.1:136261451-136400514 GCF_002878395.1 Capsicum annuum
ATAATTAGATAAAAAGGTGAAATTGATGCCCCAAAGTCTAGGTATTGAAGTGTGAAATTGATGTGGTTGGGAGTAGCAAAAATTGTTTAAAAAGTTCTAAATTTTATTCCAGACATGTTACAATGAACCTGTTTTAGCCCTGGTCCTTTTTGGACATTGTACACCTCAGCTAAGGCAAATCGCTTAAGTTGAGGGTGGCTATTATAGGGGTGTGTAACATGAAAAGGGTGTAAAAAATATTTGAAAGGGTTGCATACTCCACAACAAAACAATTTTAGTAGTATATAAATATACATTGGGAGCCATCATGCTTCCCATCTATCAAAATCAACCATGTTGTGGATTTCTTTCACACTCGAGTTCATAACAACTCCATTAAGACTAAAATGTCAAATCATTCAAAATATCTCAAATATTCAACATCAACGTGCTTATAACACACACTTTCTCAAAAAAACACAATTTTCAATAGGCATTCACGACCCAAATATCAAAATCATGATAAATATCGTTTAAGATTCATGCTTTATATCTCCACACATGTAAATTCATCTTTCAAAATCATAAACATCAACATTTCATAATAATTATCATAAGATATGGGTTCATGCTTCAAATTCGTAAAAATCAAATAAAATCATTCCTTTGTAAAGAAATTACTTTTGGGCACAAGAACGAAAGAGAGTTCTTGTTGAAAAACCCCACATACCTTGAATGATGAACTTTAGATCGATACTCATTTTTGAGATGTTAATCGTGCCTTTGAATGATGGTTCTTTGAGTTCTTCAACTATGAACTTGGAATCTTGAATAAATTTGCAGAATTAATGGTGAACTTTGGAGGTTCTTAAATTTGGATGTAGGAGCTTAGGGTTTTCTAATTGAGGGAATTTGATGAAATATAACATATAATGCTTCTAGTAGGCTTTAATATAGGGTTTGGACGGATTTTGGGTGAGGAAAAATGACCAAAACGCCCCTAAAAATCAAATAATTCTTGAATCTGTCCTTTGGTGGACTATTTTGATAGTCTGAAGTAGATCAACCATAACGTTTTACTTCGATATCGAAATTGGATGACACTAATTTCATTAGAAAGAGGACTCTCATATCTTTCCGTTGATATAGAGTATCTCACCCAGATCATTGTGTACAAGGAGTTACGATCATTTAAAGTTGACCCAAAAATTTGCTTTTGATAGGATGAAGTAGGTTGACCATAAATTTTTGCTCCGATATACAAATTGTATGAAACCAATTTCATTTGAAAGAGAACTCACATAGCTTTCCATTGATATATAGTAGATCACCCAGATCATTATTTACAAGGAGTTATGATCGTTTAAACTTGGAGCAAAAATACGCCAGGCCTCAATACTTTTTCCTGCACATTTTAGTGTTCACTACTATTCATGATTCGATCGGAATGTTCATAACTCGTCTCTCGGGTGTCCGTTTTGGATGATCCACATATCGTTGGATCTTATTCGATACTCTACGCAATGGTGGGTCATAATCTAAGACATTATGCACGAAAAATTTATAATTCATTCTAGAAGATAGAATCCAACACGTTTACACACAAAATTTCAACGAAAAATTTTTCAGGGTATTATAATAACTTATCCATATTTTAGCTAAGTTTAGAGAACAAAGTTCCTAATTTCTTATGTTTTTACTCTACTTCTATGTAATTGAGCTAACCGATATGATTAGCATGATTTCAGGTATTAATGAAGTAGATGAAGACATAATGGGACTATGGAATGTGGATGGCATATGACACAAGAGAGAGTAGTATTCTGGACCAAATGTGGCACCTATAAACTATGTCCAAGACTAGTTGGTCATTTATAATTAGTTCAGGGACTTAGAAGACAATTATGAGAAAAGATTATTAAAAGGCTTAATGCTGAATTTTTATTCATTATTCATTATTCTGTATTATTTTGAGAGAGGAGAGAGGTGTCTTACACTAAGGGAAAAATGCTATTCATCTTCTCCACCAAGATCATTCTTGTTTTGGTATGATGAATTTTTCTATTGTGATTTCCGTTTTACCCATGAGTAGCTAAGTTTATTAGTTAGGGTTATGGAAGCCTTGTAGCATATAATCTGTCACTTTGGATTTTAAATTCATTATGCATTAATTTGTTTACATCATACTCTCTTCGCTTATCTTGAATTCTCATGGTTGCAAACATAGAGGATATGCCTTAAAACAAAACTTGTTTGAAAGAAAGGTTGATGTTCGGAAAAGAGAGTAGTGACAAGAAAATAGGATTTTCAACCCTTATTTCATATGTTAATGCCTTAACAGGATTAAGTACTTGGAGATTTCATATTATTTTTGGTAAACGCTTTTGATTCAAGAGAACTAAAGTGAATTAGTTCTTGATGGTTGAGAAACACTAGGATTATGTTATTAAATACAATAAATTTCTCTGTAAGCACGATGTATGTATGAATTCGTAAAGCCCATAGTTAGAAAGTATTGAAAACTAAAAAGTAGACATAACCCTAGCTTGCTATTTCTCTGAATTTGAATACTACTACACGTATTTCATCTTGTTAAACTGAAACCATTAATTTGTGAATTGAATCAAATCCCCCCATTTATTTTATGGTAACAAATGATTAAAATTTAACTAATCTGCATACAACTTAATTAGCACCATATTCCCTGTGGGATTCGACCTCGACCTAGTTGGGTTATATATTTGACAACGACCACTTACTCTCTCGTAAAAGAGGTTTAATTTGAGTGTATCAAGTACTTCTAGGGAATTACACTAAGATAGTTATATGGTTAACGAGATGACGTTAGTTGAAAGCTTATAGCCTAAATTCATATTTTGATGATGCGAAAATTGACTTAGTCCTGAAATATGGATGGTTAATGTATAATTTCCCAGGTACTGGTATATTACAATAACATATAAATACTCTAATCCCTGTGCCATACTTATATTGGAGGCTTATCCGACGAGTTAAAGCCGAACCCATTTTGCCCATGAGAAAGGTCGGGGGTGCTATCTAACTCAGAATTAAAGCAAAAAGTTGAGTCTATTTGTTTACTAGATTGATTGAAGCTTTTAATTATGTCCATGTGTTTCAATTTCTATTTTGTTTAATTGTTTTCATAATGTTCTTATTTATTTTGTATAAAATATATATATATTTTGGGTTGTTCTACATGCCAATACATTCCAAGTATTGACTATCCTTGGGCGGTTGCATTGGCTCATAATATATGTTTTGAGGTTATGTTCTATGGTCCATCACAATAATAGAACCTTCAGAAATATCAGAGTTCTGGTGATCCATCCATCTCTAAAAGGCGTTTTATTCACATGTTTATTTCTTTCAATTTATGGTCTGGCCGAGGGCCTTGTCTTGACCCAGAGAATTTATTCACTAGTAGAGGCTTTGTAGACTGGATTCGATTAATGTTTTTTAATGAATTTATATGACTTTATTGACAAATCTTGATTAAAAGATTTATTAAACTTTATTATATCTTCCCCATTTCATATGAATTGTGCTTATGATAGTATGTTAAGGAGTCATACGGACCTTGGTGGTTTCGGATGCCCATCGCGGCTAGGTCCTCCGCTCAGGTCATGATAAGCTTGGCATCAAAGCATGGTCCATGATACCAGAGTGTATACAAAGATGTGTTTAGTATAGTCTTACTTATGGGTGTGTTGTGCACCACACTTTAAATCAAGAGGCTACCGGGAATTTAGGAAATATTTTCCATTCTTTCATACTTTAGATCATGCAATAGTGTTGTCAATATAAAAGTTATCCAAATTCCTTCTCATCTCTAATTATTTTGGTTATGTCTCATTATAGAGGTGATCCAAGTGCAAAAGTTTATATTCTTAATGATGTAGTCCTTTTTAGTTGAGTCATCAAAAATTAATCAAATATTACAAGGACTTGAGAGGAGTCCTTTATTGCATCAAAGTGTATTAATTCAAGTGTATACCCTAATCTATATCAATCATGCATTTGAGCCAAAGTAAGTAATGTATTCGGTCCCTTTCAAAAGCTTTGTTGCAGATGTCACACTTAAGGGAAAAGATATGTATCTGAATGTTGGGAAAGTATTTTCACCTGATAGGTAGTATAAGTTAAGGTGTTATAACTTATGAGTAGTAAGATGATCCCAAAGTTAGTGATATGAAGTCATAAATTCAAAATTCGGAGTGAGGCTAACTTTTGAGTGAAAAAGCTAGTTGTAGTTGTGTCACCTTTGAGTGAAGAGTGATATGCTCTTTTATGGTGATTGGCTAAGGTGGTAGCAAGATTTGTAGATTTTATGGTAGTTAGTAAATGAAGTGCTTCATTATGATGATTTAGAATTTATTTGAAATAGGTAGGGAGTTGATGATGGATAGTTGTTGTTGTAGTAAAATTATTTATAGGGTGTCAATAGAATAATAGAGTGTCTAATAATTTATAACTTTGACTTCTTTAGGGAAATCTTAGAAAACGGGGAACTTAGTAATGTTTATAGAATTTTGAAGGTAGTTTAAATTATGATAGGTAAGTAGATGTGATGTGAGCAAGTAGAATATGCTAATAGACCGTAATGAGTTATGTTATAGGATTAAGATTGACTATCCAAATTATGTGTTTTTCTACATCGAGAGTTTCTTATTATTTTATCTAACAGTTGGAAGCTAGTCTAGTTAGTGAGAAGATGTCTAGTAAATTTTATAGTGTAGTACTAATATTTTAAAGAATATATGCTTGTAAGCCGTAGTTAAGTGAAATAATGAATTTAGGTTGATTTCCCAAATTAATGGACTAGTATAGTATGCGGAATGTTTCATTGCTAGTACATGGTTGATGCTAGACACTTAGTTTAAACTTTAGATATAGATTTTGGTGGAAAAAATGGTAGCTCAAGAATAGTGATGCAAGATTTGTGGGAGTGAATTAGAAGGCTTAATATAGTTTATAAAAGAGCTTAGGTTGATTTATTATGAAAGTTTGGAGTGGGTGACTGTGATTGTCAGAGCTTTTAAGCTTAACTTCAAGTCTTAGAAAAATGAAATAAAGTTAGGAACAATATAACAAGAAATTACTATAGAAATATGAATTTTCACTAATCTTGTAATACCACAAGTTTTCAAGATCTAGACCCATCAAAAGATAGGCCATTGATTTAGTTTCCAAATTCCACTAGTCTCGCTTTAACCCGATATCATGGCAAAAAGTTAGGGAAAATTTCTCGAGGGTCTGTCAACTGCTAGTAACAATTACTCTAGCAACGACCTATTATTATTCCTAACGAGTCATTCTGTGGAGTCATTGCCACAATAATGAAAGATCCCAAATTTCATCTCAATGGTGACGAGTCCAGCGTATGACTCGTTAGGTGGACCCATTGACACAATAGAAAAAAATCCAAAAATCTAGTCTCTAGCCATGACTTCTTTTAATGACCCATGATATGACCTAATGAGCCATTAAGGGGGAGTTGTTTTCATAACAACAGGGACTCAAAACTCAGGACCTCAGGTCATGACTCAGACCACGACTCGTAATGAGTTATGATGGGTCGTTACCTGAGTCACGACGACTGCTCCAAAGCATCATTCAGTTGAATTTGAGATTTACTACTCATGTTATGTCAAGAATATGTCATAGCTGAAGAATTTTAGAGTAACACATGAATCAATTGATGTTTTTGAGAGAACTTTATTACATAATCTAGAATATGAAAGAACGGAAATATTTCTTAAATACCCAATAGCCTCTCAAAGAAAAGTATGAACTTCACAGTACCGTTTTGCACGACTCTACCAGACACGATGCCATAAACACCCTAGAACACTTGAACTTTGTGCTCTGATACTAAGTTTGAAATGCCCCGAGACTACCCCCTAGACATTACATGGTGTATAGAACTACAAGTGATCCCAAGCTTACCCATGATACTGCTGTAATTCATAAGCGACTAAATAAAATACATAAAACTAGAAATAATAAATGAAAGAGATTTACTTATCTGAACTTGTTCAATACAATACTATTTAAAAACCTTTACATCACTAGATGATACAATAAAAAACAAAATTAAAGCTAAATACATAAACTTTGACTGCCTAATTATGAGGCCTCTATTAATACTAACTATAGGTAGCTGGGACATGACCCCCAGCTATCCCTAATCAATCCAACTGAATAAAAGATGAATTACTGAATCTACACAATAAGTGGATTCCCCAAATAAAGAGAACTTAACACCTACTGGATGGAGGTTGCAAACTGCCTAGCCATAATAAGGTGGGCTACAACCAATACCTATATTATGAAACAATGTAGCCACATAGATATATATGTGGTTAGTACTTCTGGAATGTACTGAGTATGTAGAGGTGAATACAATAAATAAAAATTGATATATATCATAATTAGACTCACCTTGATCATGAATAAAACTAAAAGCTGAAATAACATGAGCATAAATCCTAAAATAACACCTGAATAAGGCATGTGAGTTATTACACTTTGGTTCTAAATGGGAGATTCTTATAACCGACATAAACCATGTGAGCTATTATGGTGTCCAACATCTTACCCACATTTAGAAGAGCTATTCTACCCTTGCCATTGGAATATAACCTTAACTTAGAGTGATCACTGACTTAGCCCAAACAGGGCAAGAAGAGACTCTGGTGGAGAGGTCCCTTAAAACTACGGTGGCATGTAGTTTCTAGAAAATAGGATGTGCTAAACTCACATTCCCCTCTAGATGCTAAATACTACTCCCAAAAAATATACTTATATGCTCATACTTATGAAATCCACCTTAAAACAACATATGGGTTTATAAACTAAAAACTAACTATGCTTCTCTTACTTAAATCATATTCATGAGGAAACTTGTGGATTTCGTTTCTTATATGAGATCATAAGATCAAAATAGAACTTTAATCATGATATAATACTTGTAAGTTGAACTTATAATATTGAAATTCTTTTAAACTTAGTAACTTATGCTTAAACTTAAAATCATTCATCATCTCATAGAAACTTCATATCAAAATACCGAACTCAATGCTTAAGATGACTTTCATGGATAAAAACATAAGAAGACATAAAATCTTGTGCTAAATAAGGCTTAACTCTAGAAGAAACATCATAATCTTAAACATAAGAAAAGTAGGTATGAACCCTAGTAAATCAATTTCTTCAAATTCAATAAAAATCGAACTTTTGGGAACAAGGATAGAAGAATATCCTTGTTCAAACCCCACATACCAGAACTTGATGAATTTTTCTTGAGAAAAACTAAATTTGATCCTTAGAAGTTAAACTTTGGGAAGCAGCCCTTAGTTCTTTATATTGAGAGTGGAGAGGAGAATGAGCATTAAAAACTTAATAATGATGAGTAAAAATTATTTATTGAGTAATTTTAGTAGTGGGGTAGGGTTTGAAGTAAGGAAAAGACCAAACAACCCTATGGAAACTGAAAGAAAATTGCAGGAATTATCATTTGATGATGGAAGTTGACGACCCATCAACTTGTTGATGACTCATCAACTCAAGTCATCAATCTCTAGTTGATATAGATCTTTACTGGTTAAGGTTGATGATAGATTTGATAGCCTATCAGGTAGTTGATTACTTATCAACTCAGGTCATTAATCTCTAGATGACTTATGATCTTTGCTAGTTAAAGTTGATGATGGACTTGACGACCGATCAACTAGTTAACAACTCATCAATTCAGGTCGTTAATCTTTGGCAGGCAGAACCTTCTAGGTAAAATGAGCATAACTTTCTACTTCAATATCGGATTAAGGTGAAATTAGATGAGTTGGAAATAAGACTCGAAGATCTTTTATTTGGTGGGTTTTGAGCTCTAAAATTGTATTTTTTTCTTTAAGTTATACTCGTTTAAATTTTACCTTTGTAGGATCGAATACTAAAACTCAATCAATAACAAATTTTCTCAACTCAACTTTGCTTTAAGTGCTTCCAATGACCATGATTCACATTGAAAACACTTTACACATAAGGTGAATGCTCATGACACATATTTATGGTTTAAAATAATAATTTTTGGTCCCTTAAAAATATGACGAATGCTTAGAAACTTAGCTTGGAGTTTGTGGGGTATGTTTTTTACTTATAATCTAAAAGATCCAATGTAAAACTTCTTCCATTCATCATTATCTTGAACAAATTTCTACCATATTCATCCTTGATTGGAAAATACTTGGTTTTTAAGAGAAGTTTGAAACCATTCTCAAGAATTAGGTTGACACTTAACAGACTATGAATAATATTAGGTAACGAAAACACATCTTTTATTAGTTTTGTACCTAAGGCGCTTTTCATTTCCACAATACCTTTTCCTTCAACGGGAATATAGTCTTCATTACCAACTTGTGCTTTGTAAATTACTAAAGTATCCAACACCTAAAGAGGTTACGATCAAATGTCATTGGTTTGTGCAACCATTGTCAATAAGCCACTTGTCACTCAAGCAACTAGTTGTTAAACATGTCACTACAAAGAGTTTCTCTTCATCTTCCTAATTAGCTACTTGAGCAAGGTTAGTTTGCTTAGGGTTGTTCTTCCAAACCTTCTGATGATGTCCCATCTATTGATATTTCTCATAAGCCGGTATGGACATTTCCAGCATTGAACAGTGGATGACCCTTCTTTTTATAATAATTGCAAGAAGAAAAATCTTATATCACTCTTTTATTAATACAATGAGAATAAGAACCTGAGGGTTCCTTCTTGTTCCACTTCTTTTTCCTTTGTGTCTCTAGTTTAATTGGACATTTTCAAGTAGCGCTCCCTTAACAAATCCTTCTTACCTCATAAGTGTTCTCTGTTTTTGAGCATGCAAAGAATTTAATAGTTCTGCTAAACTAATTTGTGACAGATCCTTTGAATTTTCAAGCAAGGAAATAGTTGTTTCAAACCTTTTGTGGACTGTTATGAGAATTTTTTAAACTAATATAGAATTAGGAAATTTAGAGCCAAGTAAGCATACATTATTGGCAGTGTTGAGTAATCATTCAGAATACTCTTTGATTGTCTCTAAATTCTTTATCTTTTGAAGTTCAAATTCTTGAATCGGGTTAAAGTAGGCATACCTTTGATACATTTATCTCTTTGATTTTCTTATTTTTTTCCTTATTATTTTTCATCTATTCCATTGTTGGATTTTCAGGTCAGGGAGGAACTTCATAGTCCTCCTTAACCGCTTCCCATAAATCATCCGCCTCCATATATGCCTTCATACTTGCTGCCCTAACATAATAGCCTTCACCTTTAAAGATATGTGGTGCTAATACAGTAAAAGGAGTTTCTAAATCCATAGAAGAAAAAAGAAGAAGAAAAAGATATGTCTCCCTCAAATGCAGGTCCCTTGATAAAATTTGAATTAGCTCCAAGCCTTTTACTAGAAGTCAAGCTCGAGAGCTTCAAAGGGTACAAGGATTGTTCATGAAGCGGGAGGCACTTGAAGAAGTATTCTTAATATCAAGAGGGTGTCATTTGTTGATGATCATACTCACATTGGTTCAAAGACTATTAGAAGATCCAAGTGAAGGAAAAATGGGGCTAGAAAGCCTCGTGGAAGGGACATGCACCCAAGGCGCTTTAGATCTACCTTTGATCTGCTCTATCATTTCAAGAGAGGATCAAAACAACCCCTAGTGGACCTTTGATAATGCTCAACTTACATGTCAATTAAGTGCAAGGCGGTCGTCGTCAATATATTTACCCAACTTTGGAGTCGGGGTTGAATCTACGAGGAACAATGTGAGTGGCGATCAAATTAATTCAAAATGATAGATACATGTTAAATTCAAACAAATGTTACAAGAAAATAAAATGTTGGAGGTGATTTCCAACACTAATGTTTCATTTTAGGATTTTATAGTATAAATTCGGGGCTACAAATAATTAGAGTTTTAACAATTACGCACGGATCTTATGATTATGAGTTACTTAGGAAGTGACATGTGGGAGCTAATTATAAACATCACTTCAATAATTCAAATATGGGTAGGCTTGGTTATAGGTTTTGATGTTAGCCTTTAAAAAAAACACCAAACTTTCAACAATTAGAAACCACAACCTCAATCAAGATATCCCTATTTCTAGGATGACACCTATGGCATAGTTAACCTTACATTCACCCTTATGTCTAAGATAGTGAAAATTTAGCAAACTACAGACGTAATTGTCTATCATTTCTTTGGTCCCTATAGCCCTTTTTCGAGGATCATATGGATTCCTAAAGTTCACCCAAAACCCTTCTTTCGAAGATGGCATTGAACTTTCTAGAGCTTGGAGCTTTCACTCATCAAACCCATGTGGTATTTAGAGCTTTCACCCATAAAATCCCAACCAAAATAGCATAGAAATAATAGAACCCATAAACATGAACTACCAAATAGATGATAATAATAATAACCCACACACACTTTAACCCCTATTCACACATAACCCCAAGAGGGAGATTTAGCTACACATAAGATAAAAGAGAATAGATATAGCCATAATCTCCATTTAATAGAGTTTGTAGAAGATCTAAGTGAATAATACTTAAAACTTAGCTCTCCCATAATATCAACAATGGAAGTGAGCAAACCATCCACTTAGCAAGTCTCCAACGTATTCTTCACCCAAAATTTATACAATATTTTTTTCTCCAAAAAATGAAGGCTACAAAGTGTCAAGCTAAAACCTAAAAAATTGGGGAAGAAGGAATGTGATGGAGTGAATAATGTTTGGTTCATTTTGTGCAAATTGGGATCAGTATGTGCAGTTACAAATTTGCCCCTCGATTGATTTCTCTACTTGGGCGTGATCGCACGCATTTGTATGCATCCAAAGCTACACAACTATGGCTGACCTCCGCAACTGTAGGAGGACATCTTTTTCTTGACTGCTGCGATCACGGTTAGAAGACTACGACTGCGATACCTGAGGCCATTTTCTACTCAAAGCTTTCAGCTGCACTTTTCCTGCTCCATTCTGATTATTTTTATGCTTCTATCCACATCTTTTGATATTTTTAACTATATGCCTGCAAAGAGTGGATATGAGTGCATCTAACCTAGAATATGTCTCATTTAATTATTCAAAACAAGGTAATGTGCACTAATAATGAGTGCGAGTGAGTGGTAAAATAACTACTCATCAACACCCCCAACTCAAAGCATTTTCTTGTCCTCAAGCAACACTACTTTACACCAAGAGGCACACACATTTATGCCCCATATTTTATGCCTTAAAAGTCATAACACTTTAACTTTAATCGAAACCATAAGTAGCTCATTGCACATATGCTAGACTAATTTCACAACACCCCTCCTTGTAAAATGCAATACTCAAAGGATGCATAAAACTTTAAAGATCATTCAAGAAACAAAGACCAATACTCTAGAAGTGGATCACCCTTTGACTAGAACTAAACCATACTCCACATGCCTCATTATCCAGGAGGTGACAAAAATCACTCATCTCAACTTGTTTGCATGCCCATCTCACAAGAAAGAAAAATTTCACACACCAAACTACCGAACATGTAATAAGGAATTTTAAGTGCAAAATTCTCCCCTTAGAAAAGAAATCTTGATGCAACAAGTGTTATACCATAGGCTTGCCTCTATTTTCAATCACCACTGCACAAGAAGGTAAATGGTTGGAGATCTCAAAGGACTTTCTAAGCTTGTATCACAAGTTCTGGTTAGGGTAGGATATCATTTAGGGAACTTGGTTACACCCTACCTTGAACATCTATATCACACTTTACAACACTCATCCTTTTGACTAAGGGTCACTCGTCTTTAATTTCTTTCTTTGTTCATGCCTACCTTTTGTTTCCTTTGTTCCCTACTTTGCTTTTACTTTTATTTTCTTACATTTTTGTGTAAGTCATTCTTTTATGTGATCCTTTATTTTTGTAAACATTCATTTTCAACACTTACGCACATTTTCCATTTCACTAATACTTTGTGACCCTGAACTTACTTTCATTGATTCTTACCACCACTAACTTAGGCTTTTAACCTCAAGTTTCATTTCTAAGTTCAAGGATGGTATAGTTCAAAAGAGGGATAAAAAGAAAGGTTCACAACTTGTAATAAGTTTGACAAAGAAAGATTTAAAGGCTAAAAGAGGGTACTAGGGATTACAATTATGCACAAGTAGGCTTTTCAGGCTAGAGTGGGTTCCAAAATCAAAAGGATGGCCTAAGATCATTTCCCCAACCAAATACAGTTAAAATTAGTTTTAAAGGACTAATGGGGCAAGTTCTAGATAACAAAAGTATACAAGAGATGAATGCAATAGTGTCACCACTCATGGCATGAAAAATTCATTAAGGGAGCTCAAATATCCCTCCCGCGGGAGACACAATTAGAATATTTATCACTATTCACAAGTAAAAAATTTGTGGAACCACAAAATAAGAAAAGGGTTTGTTATAGCATTGTTCATGTCCATGCAAAGTATTGGACGGAGGGGTTTTTTTGATTTGTAATATCTCCATGAACTATATTTCTAACTTATGGATACAACCAAATCCTTAATCTCACATCCTATATGTCTTAGAATGGGGAAACTAACCATTTGGCTACTCAGACTTCGCCAATGGTGTACAAAGTGATCCCTACTTTACAAAACAAAATAAAATACCACAAGTACTCAGACTTCCCTTGCATCTATGTCTCATAACTCACACACAAGATAATATTCATAATAAAATCTGAAGTGCTAAGAGAAAAACTAAAACTAAGAGAAAAATATGCTAATTCATAAAACTTAGGCACCATCTGCGTACCCCACAATGTAGTATCCACAGCATAAACTAAAAATATTATCCAAAACATCATCCCAAAACAAGAAAATTAAATACCCAGGGGGCACCCTCAATAAGAATGCAATGTCCTCAGTACAAGTGCAATCAAGTGAAAGTAAAAAAAAAATCTCCCTGGATATGCATCACGAGTCGCTATCCTTTGTTGACTCTGAATATACATCACCATACTCAGCATTTTACCACTCATCAAGTGCCTCATCATCACTATCAATCTTGGAGGATGGGAGTTTAGTGTTAGGCCTCAGGCCTTTCCATAGGACCTTAACCCCTTTCCATAGTTTGTTGAAGAATTTATACCTTTTCTTCTCTCGCTTTAGCATATTCTTATGTTAGGCCTTAAGGTATCTATGAGATAAGACTAGGGATGAGTAATCTCTCTCTATGTTGACAACTATAGCACTCTATGCCTCTGTAATACCCCATACTTCTACATAGCCTAAATTCATTCTGAAGATGTCAAAAATATAATTTAAATATGAATACTCCTTTATACACATGGTATTTTCAATATTTTCACTTTTTATCATGAGGAAAATTGAATAAGCTTTCCATAGATATCAAATTCGGCCAAATTCGACACCAGAGCGAAGAGTTAAAGCCTTTTTAGTGAGACAGTGTATCACCTGAGCCATCAACGCATTGCGGAGTAGGCCAAAATGGCAATCATCAAAATCCATATATACTATGCGATTATGGCATGTCACACTAGGGCTCAAATTTAGAATTGTCTTTTTTCTAGTGTCTCAGCACGATGTCTCCGCATCGCATAAAACTTCCAGGTCCCATCCAGTATTGCAACACAATTTCACCATGTTGAGCCATTTGCCCAGTTCCCACTAGGAAATTTTTAGTGACACGGTAAAATAGCGTCGCATCGCGCCAGCTTATCAAATTAGGAAATTTTGACAAAAAATCAAAAGACGTGTCAAGGGTTAAATGGGTCTTTTCCCATGATTTTAGTTAAACCTTAAACACAAAATTTAACCCTACATAACCTAAGGATATCATTATTCACTCTTTTTTTCCCAAATTGAGTTGATCTCTCTCAAACCAAGGAACCTAGCTCTCAAATTCAAGGGCCAAATCGCCAGAACTCTCCATCAGTCCTTCAAAATTCACCAACTCAGGTATGCATAGTGTTCATTCATGGACTGCTTTCGTCCATGAAGCCCAAAAATCTCTTTTCAAAGTTCAAGTATATGGATTTTTATGAATTCCATGTTGGGTTTGATTTTTTTCATGTTGATAATGACCAATTGAATTCTAATCCATGTTTGGTGATAAAAATTAAGTGGAATTAATTATTATAGGTGTAGATTCATGTGAACCCATGATTAAACCCTTGAATGGTGAAATTAGAATTGAAGCATGATGTTTACTTGTTGCATAATATTTTCTACATATACTTTGCTCACTATTTGTTTGATTAAATACCTATGGGAAGAAAAAGTGTCATACTAATATGATAATATGAAATCCCCATTCATATACAAGTTTATGCATGTCAAGTGTTTGATGAAATGTCTTAGTCAATGGATTATGAATATGTGTGTAGCCATTGTTATACTTTTAAATTTATGCCATGAATTACTTTTATGATATCAAGTCCTGGGGGTATTTAATACCTGATAATTTAGCTGTGTTCCAAGAGCCAGTGTCATCAGTACTTAGGCTCAATAATCATGTCATCACAAACTCAGTTATACTTATTATTTATTCATTCATGCATTATCATATTCATGTTATCCAGTCAGTTAGTGTAGTTCATGCATGTGAACCCATTGCATTCAGCCTACCTCACATGCATACCAGTACATTTAATGCACTGACGTAATTGTGCTATGGTGTTTTATACCATAGGATCAGAAGCACGAGCTCCAGAGCTTCACTAGCATTCCAGTCTCAGCAGTCAGAGTTAGCAGTAGGTCCTTATCCTGTGAGGACATGACCATTACTTTATTATCTCATTAATTAATTTATTTTAGCAGCTGGAGTTAGTTAGGGACATGTCCCATCAACTCCTTATTTAGACATTTTAGTTAGCTAGAGGCTTTTTAGACTATATAGAGTGTTTAGATAGTTATTTAGTTTTATTTTCGTATTGATATACCGTATTTCAAGATGTTATGTTTTATCAGATATTTGAACCTTATGGCCTTTCAGCCCTTTTATTCCACATTTATACCATATATTATGCAGTGCTCAGGTACAGATATCAGTCATGGGTTATCTTGTAGTCCTTCGGGGCCATGAGCACTATATCGCATTCTGGGTATCAGATTCAGGGCATTACAAACTTAGTATCAAATCCTAAGGTTCAGTACCATCCTAGGAAGTTTGAAAGCCACATCTAGAAGAGTCTTGTACATGGGTGTATTGTATGCCACATTTATGTATAAGAGGCTATGAGATTAAGGAACAGTTTCCCTTCATTTAGTATTCATATTGTTCCAGTGAGAATGAGCTCAAATTTAACTCTCAGTCTAATCTGTTTCTCCCTTTTCTCTATAGAATATGCCTCCTAAAAGAAGAAATGTAAATCAGTCAGCCCTTCAGCCCGTCCAAGCAGATCCCTTGGACAAACATGTTTCTAATGCAGAGTTCAGGGCTGCATTCACCACTGTTGCTAATTTAGTTGCTGCTCAAAATAAATGACTAGTTATCATTTTGGCCAACCCAGTGGCCAATTCAGTTGTATTAAGGATTCGAGACTTGACTCGAATGAATCCTCCACCTTTTTAGGGTCTAAGTCAGAAGAGGATCCTCAAGAATTCCTTGATCAAGTTCAGAAGGTTACCGACATCATGGGGGTGTCATCTTTTGAGAGTGTTGAGCTACCTGTATACCAATTGCAGGATATGGCTCACACTTGATTTAAATAGTGAAAGTCAGAGAGCAGTTGATGAAGGGTCCGTAAAATGGGAGGAGTTTTCCTCTACCTTTTTGGAGAGGTTCTTCCCCCTAGAAATTAAAGAAGCTAAGGTGTTGGAATTTATCAACATCAGGTAGGGAAATATGATAGTGAAAGAGTATTCTCTTAAGTTTACTCAACTAGCATGATACGCTCCTCATGTGGTTGCCGATAGCAGGGCTTGGATGAGTAAGTTTTTTTCTTGAGTGAATGATAGTGCGGTCAATGAGTGCAGGTACATGATGTTGAATAGTGATATGAACATATCCAGGCTTATGACCCATGCTTAACAGATAGAAAAACAAAAGATTAAGATGAGGGAGAGGCAAAATAAGAGGGCAAGGATGGGTAGTTTCAACTTTGCTCAGCCTAAGTCAGAAGAAGAAAACTGTTCTTAGTTCCATCCTAAGTCATATGTTCTAGCTCCTTCTTTAGTTAGTTCTCTAGCACCTAAGTTTAGGGATAGTAATAGAGATAGGGTGCCAGGCTCTAAGTCTCAGGGCAGTGTCAGCAATGCCCGAAATAATCCCGTTTGTTAGATTTATGGTAAGAACCACAAGGGTACTTGCAGAGCTGACAGTGATGTCTATTTTGGATGTGGCAATCCAGGCCACAGAATCAGAGATTGTCCCCAGTCAGGTTATCAAGGTCAGCAGAATCGTTCCTCAGCCCAGTCCAGCCGCCCAAATAAGCAGGGTGCCACTTCCAGTATTACTAGTGGGCAATGCCTAAATTGACTTTATGCTCTCCAGTCCCGACATGTTCAGGAAAATTCTGCTGATATAGTTACTGGTACGTTACAGATCTTTCATGTAAATGTTTATGCTTTGCTAAATCCAGGATCTTTCTTGTGTATTATTACTCCCTATATAGTAGTTGATTTTGAAGTCAGTCCCAAAATTCTAGCAGAGCCCTTTTTCGTCTCTAACCTCATAGGTAAAACTATCATAGCACGACAGGTATACAGGAATTGTCCAGTTATGGTTTTTGAAAAAGTCACCTCAGGAGACTTAGTGGAATTAGAGATGACTGATTTTGATGTCATTCTTAGCATGGATTGGCTTCATTCCTGCTATGCCACAGTCGACTATAGAAACAGAATAGTCCAGTTCTAGTTTATGAATGAACCTATCCTTGAGTGGAGGGGTAGTACTTCAGCTTTCGAAGGTCATCTTGTTTCCTACCTTGGGCAAGGAAAATGATATCTAAAGGATGTGTCCATCATCTTTTTTGAGTTAAGGACGCTAGTTTTAAAACTTCCAATCTTGAATCAGTCCCAGTCGTGAGTGAATATTCAGATATCTTTTTGGAAGATCCTCCAGGAATTTCTTCCGAAAGTTAAATAGACTTTGGCATTAATCTTCTTCCAAATACTTAGCCTATATCTATTACTCCATCTAGAATGGCACCAGTAGAACTCAAAGAACTGAAAGAGCAGTTGAAGGATCTCTTATATAAGGGATTCATCAGACTCACTATGTCCCCGTGGGGCACACCAGTCCTATTCATGCGCAAGAAAGATGGTTCTCTAAGAATGTGCATTGATTACCGTCATCTCAATAAAGTCACAGTCAAGAACAAGTATCCACTTCCCAGAATCAATGACTTGTTTGACCAACTTCAGGGTGCTAGATACTTCTTTAAAATAGACCTCAGATCAGGCTATCATCAGCTCAGAGTCAGGGAATGTGACATTCCAAAAATAGTCTTCCATACTCGGTATGGTCATTTTGAATTCCTAGTCATGTCCTTTTGTCTTACCAACTCCCCTGCAGATTTCATGGACTTGATGAATCATGTGTTCAAGTAGTACTTGGACATGTTCGTTATAGTCTTCATAGATGATATTATTGTCTCTTCCCATAGTGAGAGTGATTATGCAGACCATCTTAGAATTGTACTTTAAACTCTTAGATCCCATCAGCTATTCGCCAAATTCAATAAGTGCGAGTTTTGGCTAAGTTCAGTAGCATTCCTTGGTCATATTATTTTTGGTGATTGCATTAAAGTAGATCCTCAAAAGACCAAAGTGGTAAGAAACTGGCCTCTCCCTATCTCTCCATCAGATATTAGGAGTTTCTTGGGTTTGGCTGGCTATTATAGATAGTTTATTGAGGGATTTTCTTCTGTTACATCCCCTTTGCCTAGATTGACTTAGAAGAATGTCAAGTTTCAGTGCTCAGATCCTTGCGAGAAGACTTTTCAGGAGTTGAAGACTCGACTCACCTCAGCTCCAGTTTTGGCTCTTCCAGACGGTTCAGATGGGTTTGTAGTGTATTCTGATACTTCCAGAGTAGGTTTAGGTTGAGTCCTTATGCAAAATGGTAAGGTCATAGCCTACGCCTCTAGATAGCTTAAACCCCATGAGAAAAATTATCTGACTCATGATCTTTAGTTAGCATCCGTAGTATTTGCCTTAAATTTTTGGAGGCATTATCTATACGGTGTTCATGTAGATGTGTTCACAGATCATAAAATCCTCCAGTATGTTTTTTCTCAGAAAGTTCTCAATCTTTGTCAGAGAAGGTGGTTAGAGCTCTTGAAATGTTATGACATGAATGTCCTTTATTCTCTAAGCTAGGCCAACGTAGTGGCCGACGCTCTCAGTAGACTGTCTATGGGTAGTGTTTCTTATGTCGAGGACAGTAAGAAGAAGCTAGCTCAAGAAATCCATCCGCTTTCCAAACTAGGAATCGCTTAGTCAACACAGAGTAGGGTGATATATTGGTTCTGAGTAGTTCAAAATCATCTCTAGTTTCTAAGATAAAAAAAAAAAGCAAGATAGATATCCCAGTGTAGTCAAGTTGATAGAGTCAGTCAAGGATCAGATGGTTGAGGTTTTATCCCAAGGGAGAGATGGTATATTATGTTGCCAGGGTTGTCTGTGTGTTCCAAGTGTAGATGTCTTGAGGTAGAGAATTATTGCAGAAGTGCATAGTATATGCTACTCTATTTATTCAGGGGACATAAATATGTACCATGAATTATGAGAGATCTATTAGTGGAGTGGGATGAAGAGAGATATTGCAGAGTTTATGGCTAAGTGCTCTACATGTCAGCGGGTTAAGATAGAGCATCAAAAGCCTAGTGGGTCTATACTAGAGTTCAATATTCCTACTTAGAAGAGGGAAGAAGTGAACATAGACTTTATGATGGGTTTGCTTCTTACTCATCATCAACATAATTTAGTTTGGGTCAATATAGACAGAATGACCAAGTCAGCTCTTTTCCTTCCATTCTATACCTCGTATTTAGTTGAGGATTATGCCAAACTCAATATCAGAGAGTAGGTCAGATTACACAGTGTTTCATTATCTATTATCTCAGACAGAGGTACCTAGTTCACCTCTTATTTCAAGAAAGCATTCCAAAAGGGTCTTGGTACCCAAGTTCATCTTAGTACAGCCTTCTATTCTCAGACAGATAGTCAAGAAGAAAGGACCATTCAGACTTTAGAAGTTATGCAAGCGTGTGTAATTGATTTCAAGGGTAGTTGGAATGACCACTTTTCTTTGATTGAGTTTGCATACAATAACAGCCATCATACTAGTATTAAGATGGCTCAATTCGAAGCTCTCTATAGTAGGAGGTGCATATCTCCAGTTGGTTGGTTCAAAGTTAGTGAGGCCTCTGTTATAGGGCCTTACTTAGTATTCGATGCCTTTGAAAAATTCCAGTTGATCAAAGAAAGATTCTGGGTAACTCAGAGCTGATAGAAGTCTTACGCAGATATGTGCAGAAAGGATCTCGAGTTTGAGATAGGTGACCATGTTTATCTAAAGATCTCTCCCATGAACGGAGTAAAGAGATTCGTCTAGAAGGGAAAGCTCAGTCCCCGATATGTCGGTCCCTTCAAAATTCTTAGTTGATTCGACAAATTAGCTTATGAGGTCGAATTGCCTTCAGATTTATCCTCAATTCATCCAGTCTTCCATGTCTCTTTGTTCAAGAAGTTTATAGGTTACCCTATAGTTGTAGTCCCTATTTAGAGCATATATATCCATAACAACCTCTCTTATGAAGAGATTCAAGTCGAAATTCTTCACTATCAGACTCGTAGACTGAGGAACAAAGAAGTCCCTCTAGTCAAAGTTCTTTGATGGAATTAGTCCATTGAGAGAGATACTTGGGAAGAAGAATAAGACATGCGTACTAAGTATCCTCACCTCTTCTCCACTAATTCAGACTCAGCCCAAAGTAACAACTTTTCGTAAGCCTTTCAGTTTTATGTTCAGATTTCAGTTACAACTTGGTGTCCAGTTCATATTAAGAATTCCATTATAAACTTGGTATCATTTACCATTGCATATTTAATCATATGTTAATGCATAAGATCAGTCATGCATTCATGCATCAGACATGCATTCTCCTTGTGATAAACTCAGTTATCAGAAATCTTAGTCATGTATTCATGAGTCAGTTCAGTCATGAAATCATGTATCAGATATGTATGCTCGATATGAATCTCAAAAATGTCAGTCTTGTAGTCATGTTTCAATTGTTCATGTTCAGTATATACTTTAGCTTATAGTTATTCCCATCTTAATCAGTCTCATTCGAGGATGAATGTTCCCAAAGGGGAGATATTGTAATACCCCATACTTCTACCTAGGTTAAATTCATCCCGAAGATATCAAAAACATGCTTTACATATGAATACACCTTTATACATATGGTATTTTCAATAATTTTACTTTTTATCATGTGTAAAATTGAATAAGCTTTCCATTGATACCAAATTCGCCCAAATCCGACACTCGGACGAAGAGTTAGAGCCCTTTTTAGTGAGATGTGTATCACTTGAGCCATCAACGCATTGCAGAGCAGGCCAAAAAGCAATCGTCAAAATCCAGTGAGCCTCTGCAATTATGACACATCGTGCCAAGGCTTAAATTCAGAAGTTTCCTTTTTCTAGTGTCTCAGCGCAATGTCTTTGCGTCGCACCAAACGTCCAAGTCCCATCCAGTATTGCAACATAATTTCACCATATTGTGCCATCAACCTAGTTTTCAATGGGCAATTTCCAGTGACACGGCACAATAGCACCGCATCGTGCTAGCCTGCCAACTCAAGAAATTTTGATAAAAAATCAAAAAATGCGTCTAGGGTTAAATGGGTCTTTTCCCATGATTTTAGTTCAGCCTTAAACATGAAACTTAACCCTACATGACCTAAGGATATCATTATTCACTCTAATTTTTCCAAAAATGAGTTGCTTTCTCTCAATCCAAGGAACCCTAGCTCTCAAATTCATAGGCCAAATTGCAAGAACTCTCCATCAGTCCTTCCAAATTCATTAACTCAAGTATGCATAGTGTTCATTCATGGACTCCTTTATTCTATGAAGCCCAAGAATCTCTTTTCAAACCTCAAGTAGATGAATTTTTATGAATTCCATGTTGGGTTTGCTTTTGTTCATGTTGATAATGACCAGTTGAATTCTAATCCATATATGGTCATAAATATTAAGTAGAATTAATTATTATAGGTGTAGATTCATGTGAAACCATGATTAAACCCTTTAATGGTGAAATTAAAATTGAATCATGATGTTTACTTGTTGCGTAATATTGTCTACATATACTATGCTTACTGTGTGTTTGATTAAATACCTATGGGAAGGAAAAGTGCCATACTAGTATGATAATATGAAATCCCCATTCATATACAAGTTCATGCATTTCAAGTGTTTGATAAAATGACTTAGTCAATGGATTATGGATTTGTGTGTAGCCATTGTTGTGCTTTAGAATTTATGCCATGAATTACTTTTATGATATCGAGTCCTAGGGGTATTTAATACCACAAATTAGCTGTGTACCTAGAGCTAGTGTCATGTTTCTACAATATCCTCAGTCAAGCCATGTTCAGTAGAATTCATTTAGTCATGTGACTCAGGAAAACATAGTAAACTCAGTAATCTCAGAAAGCTCAGTACTTTAGTATTCTCAGTAGTATTCCATTAGTCAACAGAAATAAATGAACTCAGTCCAGTTTAGTTTAGTTAATCATGTTCAGTCTATTCTGATAGGAGTAGGATTTAACATCGATAAACCCAAGGATGAGGACATACACAGACAGTTGAGGGTGTAATCCTTAGAAGCAATCCTTGCATTCCAGAGCTATGGATCCAACATAGGTTGAGACATCAACACTGATAGATAAGGGTTGATGAGTTTGATAAACACTGTTAGATGAGGGTTCCACCATTATCTTTTGGGGACACTGTCAGATGCGGGTCACCTACAGCTTGTCTTTACCCGTGGTGCGGTATTGGTACCCTCTCAATTGGGGTTATAGATTGGATCCCAACTTAGCTATATTACTTTATTTGGGGCATATAGGTTAGATGATTACTTCCCACAGTTTCAGTTACAGAATCAGGACTGTCAGATACAGTCATTCAGTCCCAGTAATAGAACTCAGATAGTTCTACAAAATTTAGGACTGTCAGATAAAGCCAACTCAGAATATTACAGAACTCAGCTAGTTCTATCTGAACCTAGACTGTTAGATATAGTCGCTTAGTATCAGTTATTTCAGTTATACAGTTATTAGTATCTCATGTTATCAGTACTCAGGCTCAGTAATCATGTCATCGCGAACTCAGTTATAGTTATTATGAATTCATGCATGCATTCTCACATTCATGTTATCCAGTCAGTTAGTATAGTTCATGCATGTGAACCCTTTGCATTCAACCTACCTCATATGCATACTAGTACATTGAACGTATTAACGTATTTGCATTATGGTATTTTATACCATAGGTTCAGAAACATGAGCTCCAGAGCATTAGTAGCATTCCAGTCTCAGCATTCAGAATTAGCAGTGAGTCCTCATCCTTCGAGGACATGACTATTACTTTATTATCTCATTAGTTAATTTAATTCAGTAGTTGGAGTTAGTTGGGGACATGTCCAATCAACTTTTTATCCAGATAGTTCAGTCATCTAGAGGCTTTTCAGACTATAGCATGTTCTGACAGTTATTTTAGTTTTATTTTGATATTAATATACCGTATTTATAGATGTTATATTTTATTAGATATTTGAACCTATGGCCTTTCAGCCCTTTTATTCTACATTTATACCATATATGATGCATTGCTCAGATACAAATATCAGTCATGGGTTAGCTTATCGTCCTTCAGGGTCATGAGCACCGTGTGGCATTCTAGTTACCATATTTAGGACATTACAAACTTGGTATCAGAGCCTTAGGTTAAATAAAGTCCTAAGGTTTAATAGCGTCCAAAGAAGTCTGAAAACTACATCTAGTAGAGTCTTGTACATGGGTGTGTTGCGTGCCACATTTATGTATAAGAGGCTATAAGATGTTTAAGGAACTGTTTCCCCTTTTTTAGTGTTTATGTCGTGCCAGTGAGCGTGAGCTCAAATTTAACTCTCAGTCTAATCCGTTTCTCCCTTTACTCTATAGAAAATGCCTCCCAAAAGAAGAAATGAAAATCAGTCAGCCTCTCAGCCCATCCAAGCATATCCCTTGGACAAACACATTCTCATGTAGAGTTCAGGGCTGCATTTATCACTCTTGCTAATTTAGTTATTACTCTAAATGAACGAACAACTGTCGTTCGGGCCAACCCAGTGGCCAATTCAGCTGCAGCCAGGATTTGGGTCTATGTCAGAAGAAATCCTCAGGAATTCCTTGATCAAGTTCAGAAGCTTACCAAAATCATACCAATTGTAGGATGTGGCTTACAGTTGGTTCAAACAGTTGAAGTCAAAGAGAGCAGCTGATGAAGGGTCCATAAAATAGGAGGAGTTTTCCTCTACTTTTCTGGATAGGTTCTTTCCCCTGAGCTTAGAGAAGCTAAGGTGTTGGAATTTATCAACCTTAGTTAGCGAAACATGATAGTGAAAGAGTATTCTCTTAAGTTTACTCAACTAACTAGATACGCTCCGCATGTGGTTGCTAATTGTAGGGCTAGGATAAGTATGTTTTTTTTGGGTGAATGATAGTGTGGTCAATGAGTGCTAGTCCACGATGTTGAATAGGGATATGAACATATCTAGGATTATGTCCCATGCTCAATAGATAAAAGATCAAAAGATTAAGATGAGAGAAAGGCAGAATAAGATAATAAGGATAGGTAGTTTCAAGTTTGCTCATCCTAAGTCAGAAGAAGGGAACCATTCTCTGTTTTAACCTAAGTTATCTGTTCTAGCTCCTTCTTTAGCTAGTGCTCTAGCTCCTAAGCTCAGGGATAGTAATAGAGATAGAGCGCCAGGCTCTAAGTCTCAGTGCAGTGTCAGCAATGCCCAAACTAATCCCCTTTGACAGACTTGTGGTGAGAACCACAAAGGTACTTATAGAGCTAGCAGTGATTTCTATTTTGGATATGGCAAGCAAGGCCACAGAGTCACAGATTGTCCCCTGTCAGGTTATCAGGGTCATCAGAACCGTTCCTCAGCCCAGTCTGGTCGCCCAAATCAGCAGGGTGCTACTTTTAGTGTTACTAGTGGGCAACACTCAAATCAATTTTATGCCTCCAGTCCCAGCAAGATCAGGAAAATTCTCTTGATGTGGTTACTGGTACATTACAGATCTTTTATGTATATGTTTGTGCTTTGCTAGATCCAAGAGCTTCCTTGTCTTTTGTTACTCCCTGTATAGCAGTTGATTGTGGAGTTAGACCTAAAATTCTAGTAGAGCCCTTTTCCGTTTCTACCCCAGTGGGTAAAACTATCATAGCCTAACGGGTATACAGGGACTGTCCAGTTATGGTAACTCAGAAAGTTACAACAGCAGACTTAGTGAAATTAGAGATGACTGATTTTGATGTCATTCTCAGCCTTGATTGGCTTTATTCTGACTATGCCACAGTCGACTGCAGAAATAGAATAGTCCAGTTTCAGTTTCCAAATAAACCTGTCCTAGAGTAGAGGGGTAGTACCTCAGCTTTAAAAGGTCAGCTTCTTTTCTACCTTCAGGCAAGGAAAATGATATCTAAAAGATGTGTCTATCATCTTTTTCGAGTTATGGACACTACTTTTGAAACTCCCAATCTTGAATCAGTCCCAGTTGTGAGTAAATATTTAGATATCTTTGTTGAAGATCTTCCAGGAGTTTCCCCCGAAAGGGAAATAGACTTCGGCATTGATCTTCTTCCAGTTGTTCAACCTATATATATTCCACCATATAGAATGGCATGAGTAGAACTCAAAGAGCTGAAAGAGAAGGTGAAGGATCTCTTAGATAAAGGATTCATCAAACCCAGTGTGTCCCCGTGGGGCGCACCAGTCTTATTCGTGCGCAAGAAAGATAGTTCTCTCAAAATGTGCATTGATTACCGTCAGTTCAATAAAGTCACGATCAAGAACTAGTATCCACTTTCCAAAATCGATGACTTTTTTTACCAACTTCAGGGTGCCAGATACTTCTCTAAGAAAGACCTCAGATCAGACTATCATCAGCTCAGAGTCAGGGAATGTGACATTCCAAAAACAACTTTTCAAACTCAGTATGGTCATTTTGAATTCCTAGTCATGTCCTTTGGTCTTACCAATTCCCCTGTAGCTTTCATGGACTTGATGAACCATGTGTTCAAACAGTATTTGGACATGTTCGTCATAGTCCTCATAGATTATATCATTGTCTATTCCTGCAGTGAGCGTGATCATACAAACTATCTTAGAATTGTACTTTAAACTCTCAGATCCTATCATCTATTCACCAAATTCAATAAGTGCTAGTTTTGCCTAAGGTCTGTAGAATTCCTTAGTCATATAATTTTTGGTGATGGAATTAGAGTAGATCCTCAAAAGACCGAAGTGGTAAGAAAGTGGCCTCGCCTTATCTTTCCATCAAATATTAGGAGTTTCTTGGGTTTGGTTGGCTATTACAAATGGTTTGTTAAGGGATTTTATTCTATTGCATTCGCTATGTCAAGATTAACTTATAAAAAAGTCAAGTTTCAATGGTCAGATCCCTGCGAGAAGAGTTTTTAGGAGTTAAAGACTCGACTCACCTCAGCTCCAGTTTTGGCTCTTCCAGATGGTTCAGATGGGTTCATAGTGTATTGTGATACATCTATAGTAGGTTTGGGTTATGTCCTCATGAAGTATGGTAAGGTCATAGCCTACACCTCCAGACATCTTAAACCTTATAAGAACAATTATCCTACTCATGATCTTTAGTTAGCAGCCGTAGCATTTGCCTTAAACATTTAGAGGCATTATCTGTATGGTGTTCATATAGATGTGTTCACAAATCAGAAAAGCCTCCATTATGTATTTTCTCAGAAAGATCTCAATCTTCATCAGAGATAGTGGTTAGAGCTCTTGAAAGATTATGACATGAGTATCCTTTATCATCCAGGAAAGGCCAACGTAGTGGCCGATGCTCTCAGTAGACTGTCTATGGGTAGTGTTACTTATGTCGAGGACAGTAAGAAGAAGCTAGCTCAGGAAATCCACCCGCTTTCCAAACTAGGCATTCGCTTAGTCGACACAGAGAAGGGTGATATATGGGTTCAGAGTAGTTCAGAATTATTCTAGTTCCCAAGGTAAAAGAAAAGAAAGATAGAGATCCTAGTCTATTCAAGTTGATAGAGTCGGTCAAGGATTAGAAGGTTGAGGTTTTATCCTAAGGGGGAGATGGTGTATTGTGTTGTCAGGGTCGTCTTTGTGTTCCAGGTGTAGATGACTTGAGGCAGCGACTTCTTGTAGAAGTGCATATTGTACGCTACTTTATTCATTCAGGGGCTATAAAGATATACCACGACTTGAGAGAGATCTATTGGTGGAGTGGGATGAAGAGAGATATTGCAGAGTTTGTGGATAAGTACTCTATATGTCAACAGGTTAAGATAAACCATCAAAATCCTAGTAGGTCCATTCAAGAGTTCAATATTCCTACTTGGAAATGGGAAGAATTGAACATGCACTTTGTGATGGGTTTGCTTCATACTCGTCATCACCATGACTTAGTTTGGGTCATTCTAGAAAGAATGACCAAGTCAGCTCTTTTCCTTCCAGTCTATTCCACCTATTGAGTTGGAGAGTAGGTCAGATTACACGGTGTTTTGTTATCTATTATCTCAGACAGAGGTACCTATTTCACCTTTTATTTATGGAAAGCATTCGAAAAGGGTCTAGGTACCCAAGTTTACCTTAGTACAGCCTTCCATCCTTAGACAGATGGTAAATTAGAAAGGACCATTAAGACTTTAGAAGATATGCTGCAAGCGTGGGCAATTGATTCCAAGGGTAGTTGGGATGACCACTTGCCTTTCATTGAGTTTGCATACAACAACAACTATCATTCCAATATTAAGATGGCTTTATTCGAAGCTCTATATGGTTGGAGGTGCAGATCTCCAGTCGGTTGGTTTGAAGTGAGTGAGGCCTCAGTTATAGGGACAGATTTAGTATTAGATACCTTCGAAAAAGTCCAGTTGATCAGAGAAAGACTTTCTACTGCTCAGAGCCGATAAAAGTCATATGCAGATGTATATAGAAAGGATCTCAAGTTCTATATGGATGATAATGTTTATCTAAAGATCTCTCCCATGAAGAGAGTGAAGAGATTCGGTAATAAGGGAAAGATCTATCCCTGATTTGTCAGTCCCTTCAAAATTCTCATTCTCTTTAGCAAAGTAGCGTATGAGGTTGAATTGTCTTTAGATCTAGCCTCAGTTCATCCAGTCTTCCATGTCTCTTTGCTCAAGAAGTGCATAGGTGACCCGACAGTTGTAGTCCCTATCAGAGCATAGATATCCAGAACAACCTCTCTTATGAATAGAGTCTAGTCAAAATACTTTACTATCATACTCTTAGACTGAGGAACAAAGAAGTTCCTCTAGTCAAAGTTCTTTGACCGAATCAGTCCATTGAGGGAGATATTTGGGAAGCAAAAGAAGACATGTATGCTAACTATCCTCACCTCTTCTCCGCTAATTCATACTTAGCCCAAGGTAACAACTTTCCTTAAGCCTTTTAGTTTCGTGTTCAGATTTCAGTTACAACTTGGTGTCCAGTTCATGTTCAGAATTCTATTATAGACTTGGCATCAATTACCATTGAATATTTAATCATATGTACATGCATCAGATCAATCGTGCGTTCTTGCATCAAATATGCATACTCCTTGAGAGAAACTCAGTTATTAGAAATCTCAGTCATGTATTCATGAGTTAGTTCAGTCCTGAAATTATGCAAAAGATATGCATGCTCGATATGAATCTCAGAAATGTCAATCATGTAGTCATGTTTCAATTGATGTTCAGTATGTACTTTATCTTATCATTTCACCTATTTTAATCAGTGTCAATCGAGGATGAATTTTCCCAAGGAGGAGATATTGTAATAACCTGTACTTCTACCTAGCTTAAATTCATCCTGAGGATGCTAAAAACATAATTTAAAGATGAATATACCTTTATACATGTGGTATTTTCAATATTTCACTTTTTATCATGTGGAAAATTGAATAAGCTTTCCATCGGTACCAAATTCGCCCAAATCTGACACCCGGGCGAAGAGTTAGAGCCTTTTTAGTCAGACAGTGTTTCACCTGAGCAATCAACACATCGCGGAGCAGGGCAAAATGGCAATAGTCAAAATCCAGTTAGCCTCAGCGATTATGGTGCATCACTCCAAGGCTCAAATTCAGAATTGTCCTTTTTCCTGTGTCTCAGCGTGATGTTTTTACGTCGCGCCAAACTTCCAGGTCCTATCCAGTATTGCAACGTAATTTCACCGCGTTGCGCCGCCAGCCCAGTTCCCAGTGGGAAATTTCCAGTGACACAGTGTGATAGTGCCACGTTGCGCCAGCCTTCTAAATCAGTTAATTTTGACAAAAAATCAAAAAAGCATCCCAGTTTAAATAGATCTTTTCCCAGTATTTTAGTTTAGCCTTAAACACGAAATTTAACCCTACATGACCTAAGGATATCATTATTTACTCTATTTTATTCCAAATTGAGATGCTCTCTCTCAATCCAAGGAACCCTAGCTCTCAAATTCAAGGGTCAAATCATAAGAACTCTCCATTAGTCCTTCCAAATTCATTAACTCAGGTATGCATAGTGTTCATTCATGGACTCCTTTCATCCATGAAGCCCAAGAATCTCTTTTCAAAGTTCAAGTATATGGATTTTTATGAATTCTATGTTGGGTTTGCTTTTTTTCATATTGATAATAACCAATTTTATTCTAATCCATGTTTGCTGATAAATATTAAGTGGAATTAATTATTATAGGTATAGATTCATGTAAAACCATGATTAAACCCTTGAATGGAGAAATTAGAATTGAATCATGATGTTTACTTGTTGCGTAATATTGTCTACATATACTATGATCACTATGTGTTTGATTAAATGCCTATGGGAAGGAAAAGTACCATACTAGTATGTTAATATGAAATCCCCATTCATATACAAGTTCATGTATGCCAAGTGTTTGATGAAATGTCTTAGTCAATGGATTATGGATGTGTCTAGCCATTATTCTGCTTTAGAATTTATGCCATGAATTACTTTTATGATATTGAGTTCTAAGAGTATTTAATACCCGACAATTTAGCTGTGTGCCTAGAGCCAGTGTCATATTTTCACGATATCATCAGTCAAGCCATGTTCAGTAAAATTCAGTCAGTCATGTGACTCAGAAAAACTCAGTACACTCAGTAATCTCAGAAAACTCAGTACTTCAATACTATCAGTAGTATTCCATCAGTCAATAAAACTTAATGAACTCAGTCCAGTTTAGTTCAATTTATCCTGTTCAGTGTCTATTCAGATGGGAGTAGGATTTTGCACTGAGTGAACCCAAGGATGAGGACAGATACTGACAGTTGAGGGTGTGATCCTTAGAAGCAATTCTTGCATTTTAGAACTATTTATCCAGCATAGGATGAGACATCAACACTGACAGATGAGGGTTAATAGGGTGGATAAACACTTTCAGATGAAGTTCCCACTGTTCTCTTTTGGGGACACTATTAGATGAGGGTTACCCACAGCTTGTCTTTACCAGTGGTGCAGTATTAATAGACTTCTAATTGTTGTTAAAGATTGGACCCCAACCTAGCTATATTTATTTATTTAGGGAATGTCAGTTAGATGATTACTTCCCATAGTTTCAGTTACAGAATAAGGACTATCAGATATAGTCATTCAGTCTCAGTAATAGAACTAGATAGTTCTACAAAATTCAGGAGTTTTGGATACAACCAACTCAGAATAGTACAGAACTCAGCTAGTTCCATCTGAACCTAGACTGTCAGATACAGTCGCTCTGTATCAATTATTTTAGTTATACAGTTATCAGTATCTTATGTTATCAGCACTCAAGCGCCGTAATCATGTCATTATGAACTCAGACACAGTTATTATGTATTCATGCATGCATTCTTATGTTCATGTTATCCAGTCAGTTAGTATAGTTTATGCATGTGAACTCTTTGCATTTATCCTACCTCACATGCATACCAGTATATTCAATGTACTGACGCATTTGCGCTATGGTGTTTTATACCATAGGTTCAGAAGCATGAGCTTCAGAGTATCGTAGCATTCCATCTCAACAGTCAGAGTTAGCAGTGAGTACTCATCCTTCGAAGACATGACCATCACTTTATTAATTTATTAATTAATTTATCTCAGCATTTGGAGTTAGTTGGGGACATGTCCTATCAACTCCTTATTCAGACAGTTCAGTCAGCTAAAGGCTTTTTAGACTATAGCATGTTTAGATAGTTATTTCAGTTTTATTTTTGTATTGATATACCGTATTTCCAGATGCTATGTTTTATCAGATATTCAAACCTTATGGCCTTTCATCCCTTTTATTCCATATTTATACCATATATTATATAGTGCTCAGGTACAGATATCAGTCATGCATTAGCTTGTATCCCTTCAGGGTCATGAGAACCGTATGGCACTTCAAGTACCATATTTCAGTCGTTATAAACTTTGTATCAGAGCCTAAGGTTCAATAGCATCATAGGAAGTATGAAAGCCGCATCTAGTAGAGTCTTGTTCATGGGTGTGTTACATTCCATATTTATGTGTAGGAGGCTATGAGATGTTGAAGAAACAGTTTCCCTTCTTTCATTATTCATGTTGTGCCAGTGAGCGTGAGCTAAAATTTAAATCTCAGACTAATTCGTTTCTCCATTTCCTCTACAGAACATGCCACCCAAAAGAAGAAATAGAAATCAATCAGCCCGTCCAAGCAGATCCCTTGGACGAACACATTTCTTATGTAGATTTTAGGGTTGCATTCACCATACTTTCTAATTCAGTTGCTACTCAGAATGAATGACCAACTATCGTTCTAGCCAACCCAGTGGCCAATTCAACTGCAGCCAAGATTTGGGAGTTCACCTGAATGAATCCTCCATCCTTTTTTTAGTCTAAGTCAGAAGAGGATCCTCAAGAATTTCTTGATCAAGTTTATAAGGTTACCGACATCATGGGGGTGTCATCTGTTGAGAGTGATGAGCTAGCTGCATACCAATTATAGGAAGTGGCTCACATTTGGTTCAAATAGTAGAAGTCAGAGAGAGCAGATGATAAAGGGTCCATAAAATATGAGGAGTTTGCCTCAACTTTTTTGGATAGGTTCTTTCCTCTAGAGCTTTGAGAAGATAAGGTGTTGAAATTTATCAATCTCAGGCAAGAAAACATAACAGTGAAAGAGAATTCTCTTAAGTTTACTCAACAAGCTAGATACGCTCCTCCTGTGGTTGCCGATAGTAGGGTAGGATGAGTAAGTTTGTTTCAGGGGTGAATGATAGTGTGGTCAACGAGTGTAGTTCCACGATATTGAATAGTGATATGAACGTATCCATGCTTATGACCTACGCTCAATAGATAGAACAGAGAAATATTAAGATGAAAGAGAGGAAGAATAAGAGAGCAAGGACAAGTAGTATCAACTTTCCTCGACCTAAGTCATAACGAGGGTACCGTTCTCAATTCTTTCCTAAGTCATCCGTTCCATCTCCAAAGTTTAGGGATGGTAATAGAGATAGGGCACTAAGCTCCAAGTCTCAGGGCAATATCAGTAATGCCCGAACTAATCCCCTTTGTCAGACTTGTAGTAAGAACCATAAGGGTACTTGCAAAGATGGTGGTGATGTCTATTTCAGATGTGGTAAGCCAGGACACAGATTTAGAGATTGTCCTCAGTCAGGTTATCAGGGTCAGTAGGACCATTCCTCAACCCAGTCTGGTCGCCCAAATCAGTAGGGTGCCACTTCCAGTGTTACTAGTGGGCAACACCTAAATTGACTTTATGCTCTCCAGTCCCGACAAGATTAGGAAAATTCTCCTGATATGGTTACCGATACATTATAGATCTTTCAATTATATGTTTATGCTTTGCTAGATCCAAGAACTTCCTTGTCTTTCGTTACTCCCTATATAGTAGTTGATTTTGGAGTCAGTCCTAAAATTCTAGCAGAGCCCTTTTCCATCTCTACCCTCGAATGTAAAACTATCATAGCCCGAGGGGTATACAAGAACTATCCGGTTATGGTATCTCAGAAAGTCACCTCAGTAGACATAGTTGAATTAGAGATGATTGATTTTGATGTCATTCTCAGCATGTATTTTCTTTATTCCTACTATACCACAGTCGACTTAGAAATAGAATAGTCTAGTTCTAGTTTCCAAATGAACCTGTCCTAGAGTAGAGGGGTAGTACTTTAGCTTTCATAGGTCAGCTTGTTTCCTACCTTTGGGCAAGCAAAATGATATCTAAAGGATATGTCTATCATGTTATTCTAGTTAAGGACACTAGTTACTAAACTTCTAGTCTTGAATCAGTCCCAGTCGTGAGTGAATATTCAAATGTCTTTCCCGATGATCTTCCAGGAATTCCTCCCGAAAGGGAAATAGACTTTGATATTAATCTTCTTTAAGATACTCACCCTATATATATTTCACCATATGGAATGGCACTAGCATAACTCAAATAACTGAAAGAACAGTTGAAGAATCTCTTAGATAAGGATTCATCAGACCAAGTGTGTCCTTGTAGCGCGCACCAGTCTTATTCGTGCGCAAGAAAGATGATTCCCTCAAAATGTGCATTGATTACTATCAGCTCAATAAAGTCACGGCCAAGAACAAGTATCTACTTCCCAAAATCCATGAGATATTTGACGAACTTCGGGGTGCCAACTACTTCTCTAAGATAGACCTCAGATCAGGCTATCATCAGCTCAGAGTCAGGGAATGTAACATTCCAAAAATAAATTTCCAAACTCAATATGGTCACTTTTAATTCCTAGTTATGTCCTTTGGTCTTACCAATACCCCTGCAGCTTCTATGGACTTGGCGAACCGTGTGTTCAAGAAGTACTTGGACATATTGGTTAAAGTATTCATAGATGATATCCTTGTCTATTATCGCAGTGATCATGCTCATGCAGACCATCTTAGAATTGTATGTTAAACTCTCAAATCCCATCACCTATTTTCTAAATTCAGTAAGTAGGAGTTTTTGACAAGGTCAGTGGCATTTCTTGGTCATATCATTTCTTGTGATGGCATTAGAGTAGATTCTCAAAAGACCGAAGCGGTAAGAAACTAGCCTCGCTCTGTCTTTCCATTAGATTACAGGATTTTCTTGGGTTTGGCTGGCTATTACAGATGGTTTATTAAGGGATTTTATTCTATTGCATCCCCTATTTCCAGATTGACTCAGAAGAAAGTCAAGTTTCAGTGGTCAAATCCTTACAAGAAGAGTTTTCAGGAGTTGAAGACTCGACTCACCTCAGCTTCAATTTTGGCTCTTCCATAGGGTTCAGATGGGTTCGTAGTGTATTGTGATGCATCCAAAGAAGGTTTAGTTTGTGTCCTCATGCATCATGGTAAGTTCATAGCCTACGCCTCCAGACATCTTAAACCCCATGAGAAGAATTATCTTATTCATGATCTTGAGTTAGCAGACATACTATTTGCCTTAAAAACTTGGAGGAATTCTCTATATGGTGTCCATATAGATGTGTTCATAGATCATAAAAACCTCCAGTATATCTTTTCTCATAAAGATCTCAATCTTCGTCAGAGAAGGTAGTTAAAGCTCTTGAAAGATTATGATATGAGTGTCCTTTATCATTCGAGCAAGGCCAACGTAGTGGCTGATGCTCTCAGTAGACTGTCTATGGGTAGTGTTGCTCATGTCAAGGACAGTAAGAAAAAGCTAGATTAGGAAATCCATCAGCTTGCCAAATAAGGTGTTTGCTTAGTAGACATAGATGAGGGCAATATATGGGTTCAGAGAAGTTCAGAATCATCTTTAGTCTCTGAGGTAAAATAAAAGTAAGATAAAGATCCCATTCTACTCAAGTTGATAGAGTCTGGTAAGGATCAGAAGGTTGAAGTTTTCTCCTAAAAGGGGAGATGGTGTATTGTGTTGCCAGGGTCATTTGTATGTTCCAGGTATAGATGAATTAAGGCAGTGAATTCTTGAATAAGTGCATAGTGCGTGCTACTCTATTCATTTAGGGGCCATAAAGATGTACCGCGACTAGTGGGAGATCTATTGGTAGAGTGGGATGAAGAGAGATGTTGCAAAGGTTGTGGCTAAGTGCTCTACATGTCAGTAGGTTAAAATAGAGCATCAAAAGCCTAGTGGGTCTGTGCAAGAGTTCAATATTCTCACTTAGAAGTGGGTAGAAGTGAACATGGACTTTGTGTTGGGTTTACCGTGTACTCGTCATCAGCATGATTCAGTTTGGGTCATTGTAGACCGAATGACCAAGTCAGCTCTTTTTATTCCAGTCCATACCTTCTATTTAGCCAAGGATTATGCCAAAATCTATATCAGAGAGTGGTTTAGATTGCACGGTGTTCTATTATCTATTATCTAAGACAGAGGTACCCAGTTAACCTCTTATTTCTGGAAAGCATTCCAAAAGGGTCTTGGTACCCAAGTTCGTCTCAGTACAAACTTCCATCCTCATACAGATGGTCAAGCAGAAAGGACCATTAAAACTTTAGAAGATATGTTGCAAGCGTGTACAATTGATTTCAAGGATAGTTGGGATAGCCACTTTCCATTGATTAAGTTTGCATATAACAATAGTTATCATTCTAACATTAAGATGGCTCCATTCGAAGCTCTCTATGTTAGGAGGTACAGATCTCCAGTTGGTTGGTTTGAAGTTACTGAGGCCTCAGTTATAGGGCCTGACTTAGTATTTGGTGACTTTGAAAAAGTCAAGATGATCAGAGAAAAACTCTATGCTGCTCAGATCCGACGAAAGTCGTACACAAACGTGCATAGAAAGGATCTCGAATTCGAGATGGGTGACTATGTTTATCTAAAGATCTCTCCTATGAAGGGAGTGAAGAGATTTAGTAAGAAAGGAAAGCTAAGTCCTTGATATGTCGGTCTCTTTAAAATTCTCAGTCGCTTCGGCAAAGTAGCTTATGAGGGTGAATTACCTTCAGATATGGCCTCAGTTCATCCAGTTTTCCATGTCTCTTTGTTCAATAAGTGCATAGGTGACCTATTTAGAGCATAGATATCCAAAACAACCTCTCTTATGAAGAGATTCCAGTCAAAATTCTTGACTATCCGACTCGTAGACTAAGGAACAAAGAAGTCCCTCTAGTCAAAGTTCTTTGGCAGATTCAGTCCATTGAAGGAGAAACTTGGGAAGAAGAAGAAGACATGCGTACCAAGTATCCTCACCTCTACTCTGCTAATTCAGACTCAGCCCAAAGTAACAACTTTCCTTAAGCCTTTCAGTTTTGTGTTCAAATTTTAGTTACAACTTGGCATCTAGTTTATGTTCAGAATCCCATTATAAACTTGTTATCAATTTTTATTTCATATTTAATCATATGCTCATGAATTAGATCAGTCGTACGTTCATGCATTAGATATGCATTCTCCTTGTGAGAAACTCAATTATCAGAAATCTTAGTCATGTATTCATGAGTCAGTTCAGTTATGAAACCATGCATCAGATATGTATGCTCGGTATGAATCTCAGAAATATCAGTCATGTAGTCATGTTTCAATTGTTCATGTTTAGTATATACTTCAGCTTATAGTTATTCCCATCTTAATCAGTCTCATTCGAGGATGAATGTTCCCAAAGGGGAGATATTGTAATACCCCATACTTCTACCTAGGTTAAATTCATCCCGAAGATATCAAAAACATGCTTTACATATGAATACACCTTTATACATATGGTATTTTCAATATTTTCACTTTTTATCATGTGTAAAATTGAATAAGCTTTCCATAGATACCAAATTTGACCAAATCCAACACCCGAGCAAAAAGTTAGAGCACTTTTAGTGAGACAGTGTATCACCTGAGCCATAAACGTATCGCGGAGCAGGCCAAAATGGTAATCGTCAAAATCCAGTAAGCCTCCAAAATTATGGCACGTCATGCCCTGGCTTAAATTCAGAATTTTTCTTTTTCCAGTGTCTCAACCCGATGTCTTCACATCGCGCCAAACTTCCAGGCCCTATAGTATTGCAACGTGATTTCACTACGTCGTTCCGTCAGCCAAATTTCCAATGGGAAATTTCTAGTGACACGGCGATAGCGCCACATCGCGCCGGCCTGCCAAATTAGGAAATTTTGACAAAAAATCAAAAGATGCATCCAGGGTTAAATGGGTCTTTTCCCATGATGTTACTTCAGCCTTAAACACGAAATTTAACCCTACATTACCTAAGGATACATTATTCACTCTATTTTTTCCAAAATTGAGTTGCTCTCTCTTAATCCAAGGAACCCTAGATCTCAAATTCATGGGCTAAATAACAAGAACTCTCCATCAGTCCTTCCAAATTCATTAACTCAGGTATGCATAGTGTTCATTCATGGACTCCTTTCATCCATAAAGCCCAAGAATCTCTTTTCAAAGCTCAAGTATATGGATTTTTATGAATTCCATGTTGTGTTTACTTTTGTTCATGTTTATAATGACCAGTTGAATTCTAATCCATGTTTAGTGATAAATATTAAGTGGAATTAATTATTATAGGTGTAAATTCATGTGAACCCATGATTAAACCCTTTAATGGTGAAATTAGAATTGAATCATGATGTTTACTTGTTGCATAATATTGTCTACATATACTATGCTCATTATGTGTTTGATTAAATACCTATGGGAAGGAAAAGTCTCATACTGGTATGATATTATGAAATTCCCATTCTTATACAAGTTCATGCATGTCAAGTGTTTGACAAAATGACTTAGTCAATGGATTATGGATGTGTGTAGCCATTGTTATGCTTTAGAATTTATGCCATGAATTACTTTTATAATATCGAGTCCTGGGGGTATTTAATACCCGACAATTTAGCTATGTTCCTAGAGCTAGTGTCATGTTTTCACGATATCCTCAGTTAAGCCATGTTTAATAGAATTCAGTTAGTCATGTGACTCAGGAAAAATCAGTAAACTCAGTAATCTCAGAAAGCACAGTACTTCAGTAATCTCAGTAGTATTCCATCAGGCAACGGAACTCAATAAACTTAGTCTAGTTCGGTTTAGTTAATCATGTTCAGTGTCTCTTCAGATGGGAGTAGGATTTATCACCGAGTGAACCCAAGGATGAGGACACACACTGACAGTTGAGGGTGTGATCCTTAGAAGCAATCCTTGTATTCCATAACAATGGATCCAGCATAGGTTGAGACATCAACACTGACAGATGAGGGCTAATGAGGTAGATAAACACTATCAGATGAGGGTTCCACCATTCTCTTTTGGGGACACTGACAGATGAGGGTCACCCATAACTTATCTTTACCAGTGGTGCGATATTGACACCCTTCTAATTGGGGTTACAGATTAGATCCCAACCTAGCTATATTGCTTTAATCGGGGCATGTCAGTTAGATGATTACTTCCCATAGTTTCAGTTACAGAATTAGGACTGTCAGATACAGTTATTCAGCCTTAATAATAGAACTTAGATAGTTCTACAAAATTCAAGACTGTTTGATATAGCTAACTTAGAACATTACAGAACTCAGCTAGTTCTATCGGAATCTATACTTTCAGATACAGTCGCTCAGTATCAGTTATTTTAGTTATACGGTTATCAGTATCCCATGTTATCAGTACTTAGGCTCAGTAATCATGTCATCACAAACTCAGTTACAGTTATTATGTATTCATGCATGCATTCTCACATTCATGTTATCCAGTCAGTTAGTATAGTTCATGCGTGTGAACCCTTTCCATTTAACCTACTTACATGCATACCAATACATTCAACGTACTGATGCATTTGCACTATGGTTTTCTATATCATAGGTTCAGAAGCACGAGCTCCAGAGCATCAGTAGCATTCCAATCTTAGCAGTTAGAGTTACCAGTAAGTCCTCATCCTTTGAGGACATGACCATTACTTTATTATCTCATTAATTAATTTATTTCAGTAGTTGGAGTTAGTTGGGGATATGTCCCATTAACTCCTTATTCAGAAAGTTCAGTCAGCTAGAGGCTTTTCAGACTATAGCATGTTCAGATAGTTATTTCAGTTTTATTTTGGTATTGATATACTGTATTTCTAGATGTTATGTTTTATCAGATATTTAAACCTTGTGTTGTTTCAGCCTTTTATTCCGTATTTATATCGTATATTATGTAGTGCTCAGGTATAGATATTAGTCATGGGTTAGCTTATGGTCCTTCAGGGTCATGAGCACCGTGTGGCATTTCGAGTACCAGATTCGGGGCGTTACGAACTTATGTAACATCCCAACTTAGGAAGGAGTCCTACATCGAAAAATACATAGAAGGGATACTGGGTATATAAGTAAGAAATCCTTACTCTTTAGTGACCGTTTTAAAGCCGGGCAGGCCTGGGCCCAAAGCTAACAATATTACTCATGGATTGGGAGTTACAAGGGTGTCTCGAGCTTTGATGGTTCTGTATGCCCATTGCGGCCAAGGCCTCAGATCGGGTCATGAAAGAATGGTATCAAAGTTGCTCCTATGTCAGCCCTGTCGATGTGGGCTAGAATTCAAATTAAGTATAGGTAAATCCCAATAAGGCGGGGCAAACCTCAGTCCTTAGTGTAGGCAAATCCCATTCGGTGGGGCAAACCTCAGTGACTACACTGAGTCCATAAGCGGGGTGTATGTAACACCCCAACTTAGGAAGGAGTCCCACATCGACAAAAACATAGGAGAGTGTTGGGTATATACGTAAGAAAACCCTACTCCCTAGTGATGCATTTTAAAGTCATGTGGGCTTATTCCCAAAACGGACAATATCAATAGTGGATTGGGGATTTACAAGGGTGTCTCAGTCCTTGATATTTTGGTATACCCTTCGCTTCCAGGGCCTCAGTTCGGTTCATGACAACCACTTGTTCCTCTTTGGATTTCTCATAATCTGCAATAGACACATATGAATGACGCCTAGTAGATGGCTCCCTTGGTCCGTGAGGCAAAACTAGTAACAGCTCTCTAATGGATTTGGCATCAACATTCAAATCATCCAAAGGTTTAGTGATGGATGGCTTACAAGATTCAGGCTCCTCAGTTGTTGACCTATCTGAGTCAACTTTATATTTCTTGCTATACCCAGGGGCACCCTTACCTTTTATTTTGAGTGAGATGATGCGAGTACTTAGTTTTACCCAGGTATCTGTAGGACATTCTTCTACCCCTGCTCTTTTGCACAATTCAGTAATAAGTGAAGGAAAAGGAAGAAGTGTACCACCCTGCATCTTGTATTGCCTCTATTCCTCAAGTACAATCTAACCCACATTCAAATGCATCTTGTATTGCCTCTATTCCTCAAGTACAATCTAACCCACATTCAAATCTATCCCAGTCATCAAGCAAGATACCATGTGTGCTCGCAACTTGGTAATATATATCATATCGATGCATGATGATACCCTACAATAGATAATGTGTAACTAGATTTTAGCCTCTACATCAAATTTGTTTGTAGTAATCCCTCTCTTAGTGGAAGCCTAAGAAAACTCTCTATCTGCGAAGAGAATGTTAGCCATCCAGGTGCTTGGTTCATGACCCTTTGCTTCGAAATTTTCCATGTCAGTATCCTGAAGCACATGGACTATAAAATGCACATGCCTACCTCAAATCTTCATCACTAGGTTCGCAAGCAAAATAGAGCTCAAATTTACATAAAACTCCTGCACCCACTATTTAATTGCCTCACAAGGATCTTGGAAAAAGCATATCCATCCGGACGTAGCAAGACTATCAAAAAATCCTAGATACTAGTCTGGACCCCCTCGATGCCGATTACTCTCTCCAATAATAATCTGGCTCTTCGGAGGTCATTCTCATACTGTCTTTGACATGTTGGTGTCATGATATAGATGTTGTTGTAATATTCCATTGTGAGCCTTAAAACCTGTAAGCAATTCCACTCAGGAAAATATTAGCATTATCGCACTAAAACATGCTAAAAGAAATATATAAGCTCATGTGGTAGTGTCATGGAAGATTTTAGGGTCAACAAAGGCTGTGCAAAAAGTTTGCTATGGAAGATTTTAGGGTCAACAAAGGCTGTGCAAAAAGTTTACTTCCTATCAAAGCATGATCTCAGGTATGGCGATTGCGCACTTCTTACCATGGTCATGGTGATGCTATCACGGTCATCAAGATAGTGATCGCGGTACCTAAGATCAAATTTGACAGGTTTTGTACATTGTTTTCAATTTCAATTTTAATCCTAATCCCACATTCTAACTAGGCATATCAACATTTTAAATAGTGAATTTAATCCTAGAGTATGTGATCATAGCCTCAAATGCAAAAGAATTGATCAAGGAATTCGTATGGGCATTTAATTGAATACATGGCTTACACTTCAATCTAAGCCATATAAGGCTTAATTTTGGGTACTCAAGACTTCCCTAATCGTGTGCACACCAACTACAGAAGCCAACCACAACAAATCACTAATACATATGCATTTTTGAACGAAAACACTAATTCAGGCCATTTTCTATACTACAAGTTCTAAAAATGCAATGCCATATCAAAGCTAAGGGAAGTTCGACAACTTACTAATTTAGTTGATGAAGAATTATAAGTTGGTCCTAAAATATGCAATGGAATCCCAACAACAGGAGAGAATTTTGAGAGGAATTTGAAAATGGGTGTGGGGTAAAATGGGCAAATATATGGTCTTTTAAGCTGAATTGACCGCAGTTGCAGTCCTAGTTCCACAATCGCAGTCATGCGGCCTCCGCGATCATAGTGGCATGGATTGTGGTTGCGGTGACTGAGACCTATCAACTTGGTTTTGTTGCATATTCCTGTTTAATCTAACTTAACAATTTCACACATTTCTTTCTCAAATTTGATCAAAATGTCTCGGTACCCATATTTTATGTGTTATGCGTGCACAAAAGAAGGAATAAAAATTAACTCTACTCTAACATGCATAATTAAAAAGGATAAACGCCATTTCTCATGGAATGATGGGTTGCCTCCCATCGAGAGCTTAGTTTAATGTCATAGCACAACATCTCTATTCCTCCCTTTTGTGTCTCCACTTAGAAGATTTGAATGACAGAGGTACAAAAGGTTCTAATCTTCCAAGATGAAGATTGGAAGATGTAGAGAAATGACAAGAAAGCTTCAATCTCACCATTTTTAAGATTTGAATGATTTACCCAGCTTCACATCAAATTTTTGAATTGCTTCCGTAGGTAAAAACATGTATGTCAATAGCCTATTCCTTATGCATCAGAAGTTGAGTTCCTTGGCCATTGATGTGTGGGGCTCTGTATGGTCCGTTGGAATGTCAACATTCATCATTAGCTTGGGTAGATAAACTATCGTCCTATCCAACAAGCATAATGTTCACAAGTGGTTAGAATGGGATCCTTCCCTTAATTTGGGACCTGCGTCCAACTTAGCATACTTTCCTCAAAATGAACTAGAGTCATCATAGAGATCTAGCATTGATTCTTCTTTTGGCTATAGTGCCATTTCCTTTATTTGGGCTTTTTCTCCTTCATATCAGTTGAATGGTTGGGAAGACATTGAGAAGTGTTCAATACTAAGCTCTTCATCATAACATGGTTTCTCTTCTTGAGAAACCTCCTCTTTGGGAATGGGAAATGTTGTGATGTTTGCAAGAGTTATGTCCTTGCCCAATTCCCTTACCTTTATAGTTGCCCATTGGAACACCTTTTGGGACTTATGTAAGTCTTTAAGATTCTCCCCCGTTGCCTCCACTCATTCTAAAATAGTTTGGAGCATTGCTTCAAAACCAGTGGGTTCGGATGGTTACTTCTGTTTCCTTCCATCATAAGACCTACCAAGCTCATAAGAAGAACTATCAACTTGGTTAGCATAATAGGGGGGATTTTTGGATACTCGTCCCAATGTACGTGTAGACAGCCATATATAGGGCAATCATACTCCCAATCAGATTGAGATGGTGAAATCTCTCCCCGGGGAGCATACTTACAATCTCTCCTAAAGCATGGCCCATAACAACACGAACATGGGGGTTACAATATGACTTCCAGTCATTAAAGTCATATTTTTTAGAAGATGCCATCAATAAAAGTATAAATAAAATAAAACCTACCTACAAATAAAAATCACAAACACATATATACAAACTTAAATTCAAACAAATAAGCTAAAACTTCAAACTAACTTTCTAAATTATTCCCTGGCAACGACGTCATTTTTTATAGCGCTCAACTTACACGTCAATTAAGTGCAAGACGGTCATTGTGAATATATTTACCCAACTTTGGAGTAGAGTTCGAATCCACGAGGAACAATGTGAGTGGTAATCAAATTAATTCGAAATGATAGATACAAGTTAAATTCAAGAAAATGTTACAAAAACATAAAATGAGGGAGGTGAGTTCCTACACTAATGTTTCTTTTAAGGATTTTCTAGGATAAATTCAGGGCTATGAATAATTAGAGTTTTAGCAATTACGCACGGATCTTAGGGTTATGCACTACTAAGGGAGTGACATATAGGATCTTATTATCGATATCACTTCAATAATTCAAATATGGGTAGGCTTGGTTATAGGTTTTGATGTTAGCCTTTCAACAAAACACCAAACTTTCACCCATTGATTCTTTTGATTACCTAATGGGTGTGTTCAACAATTATTAACCACAACCTCAATCAAGGCATCCCTATTTCTAGGATGACACCTATAGCATGGTTAACCTCATATTCACCCTTATATCTAAGATAGTGAAAATTTAGTAAACTACACATATAATTGTCTATTATTTCTTTGGTCCCCATATCCCTCTTTCGAGGATGATATGGATTACTAAAGTTCACCCAAAACCCTTCTTTCAAAGATGGCATTGAACTTTCTAGAGTTTGGAGCTTTCACTCATCAAACCCATGTGGATATTTAGAGTTTTCACCCTTCAAATACCAACCAAAATAGCATAGAAATAATAGAACCCATAAACATGAACTATAATATAGATGCTAACATTAACAACCCACACACACTTTAACCCTTATTCACACATAGCCCCAAGAGGGAGATTTATCAACACATAAGATAAATAAGCATAGATATATCCATAATATCCATTGAAACAAGGTTGTATAAGATCTAAGAGAATGTTACTTCAAACTTGGCTCTCCCACACTATCAATAATGGAAGTGAGCAAACATTCCACTTAGCAATTCATCAATGCATTCTTTACCAAAAATTTATACAATATTTTCTTCTCTAAAAATTGGAGGCTACAAAGTCTAAAGATAAAACCTAAAGAATTAGGGAAGAAGGAATGTTATGGAATGAATAATTTTTGGGTCATTTGGTGCAAATTGGGATCATCATGTGCAGTTCCAAATTTGCCCCAAGGTTGATTCCTCCGCTTGGGCACGATTGCCCGCAATTGAATGTGTCCGTAGCTTCACAACTGTGGCTAACCTCCACAACCGTGGGTAGATGATTTTTTCTTGACTACCGCGATTGCAGTTAGCAGACCGCGACCATGGTACCTAAGGACATTTTCATCTCTAAGCTTTTAGCTGCACTTTTCCTGCTCCATTTGATCATTTTTATGCTTCGATCAATATCTTTTGGTCTTCTCAATGATATACCTGCAAAGAGTGGATATGAGTGCATCTAACCATGAATATGTGTTGTTTAATCATTCAAAACAAGGTAATGTACACTAATAATGAGTGTGAGTGAGTGGTAAAATCACCACTCATCAACCTTTTCTTTCAATTGGGTCACTTTGGGTCGTAAAGGTGTAATAGTTAGCCAAAACTATAAATACTCTGGAGCTTAAACTATTTTATTATTTTTGTTTTGATTATTGATGATTGCTTCTCCGTTGAGATAGACAATTGGAAAACCTGTGTTGAATCTTAGTTAGGAAACGTTGGTTTAGAGGGCGATCATCTCCCTCTTAGTCACTATAAGAGTTAGGTATTTGAATTAAATGCTAATTGAGGGTAATTGAGTTTTATATAATTCTTTGTTCTTGATTAGTTCTTCTTCTTATGTCTAATTTCTGTCCTTATCGATTACCTCCTTTTTTTAGTCGTTTTTAGTTCCGTAGTTTCATTCTCATGACATGAACTAGGGTCGTGCCATGACGGGTATCTCTAGCCCACCATGGAATGAAGACCCCCATAGCCTAACCTCATGAGCACAAAAATAACAATAAAGAAGACAATCAACATTAATAAAAAGATGAATAAATAACTCAATGAAGACTAAGAGTCAAACAATAACAAACCAATCCGCATTTGTCCACAATAGCCTCTAAAACCAGAAATGCCAAAGAAGTTGGGACATACCTCCGACTATGACCAAAAGAATCCAAAAGTACTGAGTCAATGAAGAAAGAATAATGAAATGATCAGGCCTTCCAAAGGATAGAAGCTCACCAATTCACAGCAACTCAACAGATGTGCTAAAGCACCTAATGCTGCACAGGAGAAAAAAAATCTTTGGACCCTACATCATGAAATGATGCAGCATCCTAAGATGATTAACGGGATAAGCATTGGCATGTAACTCATGGAAAGTGATAACATAATGCCATGTAAAATCTGTCAAAATCACATGCACACATTAATATATATATATAAGGATGATGAGATAGGGTAAAGGGTCATGAACATGAGAGTTTTAAAACCATTAACATGGACTATATAGCTCGATCTATCCTAAAGGTACCCATGGGATATATGGGTTCAGCTCCCCCTGCTGAAAGGGCACCAGTGCGTGTTAGCCACACGAACTGAGGAAAAACTGAGGAAAAGCTAAGCCAAAAAGACAATAGCCATCCCATATATATATATATATATATATATATATATATATATAAATATATATAAATATATCAAGTGTGCATTAAGCCCCTGGGACTTACACTTCACGGTGAGCTACACAACACTTTTTAAGCGCAAATTAAAAATAACTTTGTACATAATTCCAACTATTAACTTGGGAGTCGTTCATTAAGGTATTTATGTAACGCCCCAAGAACATATCCCGAGACATCACATGGTGCTTAAGGCCACACACAACCTTAAGCTAACCCTCTGAGCCTGTCTTTACTCCTATAATTTACCATGACAATAATCGAGCGGTGATAAGGAAGAATAATCATGCCATGAACATACTGAGATAAAAAATAATACTGTCCTGTACAATCAAAATACTAAGGTTCTGTACATGCTCATATTCTAGTCTGACAAAGCCTCAACTACATAAGACTGAAGAGCCATTAGGACAGATCCCCAACTGGATCATGCTGAATGGAAAAATAAACAACCATCAATTAGCAAGACAAAAATCATGAACATAGGTCCTCAAACCATGAGGAATCACCAACTGCAGGAATGTAGATGAAGGTACATGTAGATCACTGTCGCGGCTGAGACTGAGCACCTTAACCTATATCACGAGGAAATATAGAATACAAAAGGGTATGGGAGTCAATACTTAGGAATGTACTGAGTATGTGGGGGTGGATGAAACATTTTAAATAATATCATAAATGTATAAAAAAAACCATGCATGCTGACAGTAATAACTCTCTGCGTTTGAATTATCTGAAACATTATTTCCATAAATCAATAGTAATAACACGTGCTTCATAAATCTAATAAATCATTCAACTCAACTCCAAAATCTTTGACTCATGACTTAGAGTGACTCGATAACTCAAGGTATTTAGATCATTATGAGTTCGGGAGTTTCTTATAACCGACATAACTACTCCATGTGAGCCACATAGAGTCCAATATTTTGCCCTCCTAAGGAGAGAACCCCATATTGGCAGGGGTGTCGTACTTTTGCCAGGGACTACAACCTCAATCTCATTATCATAATCTCATACTTGACCCTTGGCCCACAATTATCGACATCAATCCTACGGTGGCACGTAGTTCTGGGGAAATACCAAATTTCCCGCTCGATGCTGAATACTCCTCCCAGACTCACCTCAAAACGCGTTAGGAAATCCAACTCAATCAATATAGACTCATGGATCTATCATGATGACCAAAATAACTATATATCTCATCGGTAAATCATATACGACTGTGGATTCCTAACTCAACTCAAAATCAAATAATCTTTCTCAACATAAAGTATCCTTGATTATCAAATCATTTCAAATCCCAAAACATCAAGGAAACATCATCGGACTCATTCTTGACTTTCAATCTCAAGTATCGATATGTATTCAATAGTCAAATCTCTCATAGAAAAACACAAATCTTGACACTTATCATAAATCACTTAGAAATCATCAATATATATAATGACAATATACAACTTATGGAATAAAGACTCAATTTAAGAAGCATGATGGTGAAATGACCATAAATATCAAGCTTATTCAACTCAAGTCTCATAAATCATACATAAAGAAATTTGGGTGTAAACCCACTTGAAAAATCATATAAATCAATAATAGAAAGTAAATCTTTAGGCACAAGAACAAAAGAAGTGTTCTTGTTTAAACCCCACATACCTTGGATTTTGATTTGAAGATGCAGAAACTTGTTTGGAACTCTTCTCACACTTTTAGGCCAAGATTCTTGATGCTTTTTACTTGAGAAACTTAGTTCTTTAACAAATTGGAGAAAATCATGGAAGTTTCTTTGAATTTCTTGAAAGAGGATTTGGATTTTGGATCTTGTAGAAACCCTAGTTTCTAGGAGATTCTTGGAAGATTGGAAGAGAAAGGAGAAGGAAAATGAGTGGCTCTTCTCCACTTTGATATATATATATATATATATATATAAGACCACATGGGGAGGAAATGACCAAAATGCCCTTTTTTAAAAATGTTGAAATTTGCTGATCGGGGCCTGTGACGGTCCGTCAGAGGGACTGGCGGTCCACCAAGTCGTCCTTCACTCGAATGCCAAAACTGGAACGTTTTGCCTCGATGTGATGTTTGAAGTGATGGTCCATCAGGAAATTGACGGTCCACCAAGTCTTCCGTCACTCGAGGGCCAGAAATAAGACATTCTGTCTCGACCTGACAGACCCCTTGATGGTCCGTCAACTTTTTAACGGTCCACCAACTTGGTCGTTGAAAGATGGCCTGAAAAAGGAGTCACTGCCTTAGGTTGACGGGGCACTTGACGGTCCACCAGGGACTTGACGGTCCACCAGGTCGACCGTCAAACCTGGACGATCCGATACCGTTGAGTAAAACGGCCATAACTCACTTATCTGATGTCGGATTTTGATGAAATTGGTATCGATGGAAAGCTTATTCAATGATATACATGAAAAAAATTAGAAATTAGAGAAATAAAACATGGTTTAGACATCAATCACTTTGGAAGTCATACATATCCACTCAAAAGACGGATTTAGGCTTAATAAACGATCGGGGTATTACAACTTACCACTTGGTATAATCATACCAATACACTTTCAAGCTAAATTAAACATGTCAAATCAATTCACATAACTAAATTGACTCTCAAGTTCTATTTAATTCCAAAACCAAGGCCACCAAGGCTATCAAAATCTATTTATATGTCCATGTATCCATTATGCAATGCATTAGGTTCAAAAGCAAGTTAAGCCATGCAATTTTACCTAATCAAGAAAAAATTTACAATGTGGGTTGAGGTTAATGCAATTCCAAGACAAAATTCATTCAATTTGGGAAAACCCATGACCCCCATTCCAATCAGTTAAATAATATGCCAATTCAGTCCAAAAAATATCAATTTAAAGCATGAAAAATCAATTCAAAATATGGGACAAGTAATTCAATCAATAACAACCTAAACCCCTCAACCCAATTTCAAAGCCCCTAATTTAAATCACATGAAATCCATTCAATTAATCCTACAATGTAAAACTAAAGTTTAGGAAAGAGAAATGTGCCTAAAATACACAAAAAAATTGAAAGCAATTTAGAGTTAAGAACTTGATGGTGAATTCCTTGTGAAACCCTTTGAGTTTCTTGGTTTAAGTGTTAAAGAGGAAAAAATGATCTTTTGATCCTTAAAACTGATAGTAAAAGGATTACTTTCTATTTAAAGGTTGTACAAGTGGTAAAAATACCAAAATCCCCTCACCCTAAATGAATAAAATAAAAACGAAACGAAACTAAAATACTAGCGTGGAATGCTAATATCACGGAGGTTACCCTCCGTGCCACGATGATATCGTGGAGGATAACCTTCGTGACACAGTGATGTCACAGAGGCACACTGCCCCAGAGTTTAAAAATTTCCCCGAACCCCTTCCAAAAATTCTGAAACTTTTCCAAATTACCATTTTAACATTCTAAATATAATTCAAGTGAAAAATCAACATTACGAATATGAGAGGGTTAAAAAATGATCAAAGTTTTATGGGATTTAATATTCGTTATCTATCATCCCTCAAGAAGAGAACTCTTTATATCAATTTGTCAGATTTTCTAAACTTTACTTCAACTCTTAGAAAATGAAATAAAGGCAAGAACAATAGAGCAAAAAATTACTACAGAAAGATGAGTTTTCATTAAACTAAAACGGTTCTTAAATACAATAAAAAATACAACAACCAAAGCCTATAATTAAGCAACTACTTTGCACATGATTCCATGATTAGCAAAATCCTAATAATCTAAGCGACTTACTTCCAAAACACAGCAACTAAGTTAACAAAACATGGCTAAAAAGTTGGATAATGTCAAGTAACTTCTCTAACTTGTACTGCAGTAACTGAGGCAATTAATCGACAGCTATTTATATATATATATATATATATATATATATATATATACGTATATGAGGTCTAGAGTTGAAATAGATAAATTGTGGCTAAGTCATTAGGTGACTAGCAACCTTAAGTTTATAAGGATAAATTATACCCATGTTAGTTTGTCGTAGGTGAGGTTCTAAGTTATAAGTGCTATGTGTATTTAATTAGTGTTTTCAATTTGTTTTGTATGAAGGAGTCTAGGTAGTTATTATTAAACATTTATTATAATTGGATTGATGGAATTATAAATTTGATTGACGATGTTGAGTCTCTTGGTGTAAATTTAAGTTTCTTTGAAATGGCAAGATATGATTTAGAGGGATGATGCTATAGACTAAAAAGAGGAGACTAAATTGTTAAGAGTTAGAAAAGGTGATTAGGAACACCCATGAAAATGTTAGTTATAAGAAGATGACTTTGGAGGCTAGAGAAAGTTTAAAGTATTTCCCTCCTTGAAAGAATGTCTTAGAAAGAAGTTAGTACTTTTTCTATATAGTTTATTAGGTCTAGTCTAGCATTTATGTGTATACTGATATCCCCATTATGTTAAGTGCTATAATCATAGATTTAATGAAAGGATATGTCCGCAAGTTTGGGATAGTGACCTTTGATCTAGGCTAAATCTTGCATTTCCTTATGGTGGCGAGTTTCAGGGAAGAGTCATGATAAATTTATTCTTACTCTAGCACATTCCTCCTACATTAGTTTAAGAGGACATCCTACTAATGTCTTATTTTCATGACCCGAACCAGGGCCTAGACACGATGGGTATCCCAAGTCCACCAGGGATCGGAGACCACCCCTGTGCACCTAACCAAGCAACACAATATCCCCAATGCCGAATGAATTTCAAATATATAGCAAGATAGGTTTAAAGAATAAAACGTATGTATATAATCGATAGCCATCGAACAGCCAAAAACCAACCAATATCACCCAAGTCCACAGTAATCCATCAACGCCTTCTAACAAAAAATCCAAAAAATAGTCTTGCTTGGGATATGTCCCCGAATCTGACAAGTGACAATGACAATGATAATGTTAATGTTAATGGAACTCTCAACTCTAATCTATGATAAGATCTGTTGAAATTTCTAAGTCTTCCAAAGTATGGAAGCTCACCACTTAACCACAGCGAATCGTCGAACCGAGCCGATCCATTTAACTTTGTGCAGAAAAAGTAGAGGTATCTTCGGTACCTGCATTGCATAGGGATACAACATCTTAAGACGTTTAGTGGGGAGAACACTAGCATGTAATTTAGGGATAATGATAACATAATTCCATACTCAACACTTCAAAATCAGTCAAAATTCAATATACATAATCATATACAAATACATAAATATACATCACGTGCTAGGATAGCAAACAAGGCTTTATATGCACTTTAAAACTTTAGCCTAGATTGTGTAGCTCAACCATCATAACATAAGAAGGCACCCACAGACTATATAGGCCTAACTCTCTCCTAGCTAGTAGGGCCCCAATATATGTGGTCGCACGAACCAAAGGAAATACATATGCACTACGGGAGACTCAAACATCCCGACATATCAAGGTGACACAAGCACCAAATAATATAATACGATATGGGGACTCGAACCTCCCAATCAAATGATATTAATAAGGGGTATTCGAACCACTCGGTCATATAGACCCCCGCATCGGTAATCGCGGTTTCCAGTATTGGTCCTTCAAGATCTCCACTTTCACGACTCCGCTACATAACCCTCATTAAAGCCTAATTAAAACAATTAGCACATACATTATCATTCATTGAACTATGATATACATTTAGGCATACTTATTGGTATCGTCATACCAACTATACTTGCAAGGTAACATAAACATGCCAAACCAATTACCATTACTTGAGGGAATTCACAACCCTCTTTGGTTCAATTCAAAATCATTATGCTTAATTAACTTTTTTACATTATGAAATAGTTCAAGAGTAGTTCAATGTGTATATTTTTCAAATTTATGACCAATTCCACACCATAGGGTTGGGGTCATAACAACTTCAAAAGTCACAAGTTTGGAAAACCACAATCCCTAATTTATTCACCATTCCCATGCATGAATTTGATTTTAAAAAAACCACCATATATAAACATAACTGATGCAGGGAAAAATATGAAACATCTCATAAACAACATAAACAGCAGTTACTCAAAACCCTCAATCCATGTTTTCAAAACCAACCTCAACACCCTATGAGCAACACTTTAAAACTTATGTTTTTATCAAATTATTAATTAGGGAAGAGTAACACACCCGAAATACCAAGTTTGACGAAAAAATTCAACCCTTAAGCCCATGGGTGTCCTACTTCTTGGAAACCCTAAGTATGGCTGCTTGAGAGAATTTAAGAGAGATTTGGAAGTATTTAAGTACGTTATTAATGAGAAATAACCCTTCTTAAGTGCTTTATTGACATGGGATTTTAATTGGGTGAGAAGGAAATTGTCCAAAGTGCCCTCAATTTAAAAAACTAAAATTTTATCATCTATGACTATGGGTCACTATACGACTCATATAGACTCATTACGACTGGTAACCATAACTAATAGCCAAGACAGTCTCCAAGGCACTCATAATTTGTTGACCCTACGACTTGACTAATATGATTCGTAATGGGGCCTTGTGACTCATAGGATCCAGCCGTAGTCAACCGAACAACTAGTTGGGGTATACACTGTACACGTATGATTTGCACCTAATAATTTGTAACAAGTCCTTACGACTCATAGTTAGCCACTCGTAATCAGAGCAGAACTCAGCTACATACTTACTGATTTAGTTACGATTTAATCCAATGACTCGCCAAGACTTACTACAACTCATTAAGGGAGTCATAATCAAGACAGTGAGGATAAAATTTTAGAAATTTTCAGGGACCAAAAACCCGAGGTGTTACATACTCTTCCCCAGAATCATTCGTCCTTAAATGATATGACAAGAGATTTATTAGCATGATTTGACTCCAACCACAACCACACTTACCTTTAACAACAAAGATGCCAAGCAAAATGTTTAGGAATACATATACCTCGAGCTCGATTATCCAAAATGGAGAACGAAAATAGATACTTTTACTGCATGTTATCCTCGGTTTCCCAAGTAGCTTTCTCAACCTTTTGGCTCCTACAAAGAACCTCTAATGATGCCACATCCTTTATTCAAATCGATAGACTTGTCGATACACAATCTTAATTAGGACTTTCTTATAAGACCAAGAATCCAAAATGCCCACCTCTTCCTAAGGAACAATCATCGAAGGATCACCCACGCACTTTCTCAACATTGAAACATGAAACATTGGATAAATGGAGCTAAAACTAGAAGGCAACTCAAATTTATATGCAACATTACCAATCCTCTTCAAAACCAAGTACGGACCAACATAATAGGGAATGAGTTTCCCCCTTTTACCAAACCACATCACTCTCTTCATGGAGGACACCTTCAAGAACACCCAATCACCAACACTAAACTCCAACACCCTCTACCTCACATCTGCGCAGGACTTTTGGCAACTTTGGACGGCCTTAAGTCTATCCCGAATCACCTTTACCTTTTCCATGGCTTGGTGAGCCAAATCAAGACCAAATAACTTATTTTCACCAACATCAAATAACCCAATAGGGGACCTACACCTCCTACCATACAAGGCCTCAAATGACGCCATACCAATGTTAGAGTGACAAGTGTTGTTGTAGGCAAAATCTATGAGAGAAAAATGGTAAAACCAGATACCACCTAAATCAAAATACAAACCCGAAGCATATCTTCCAATGCCTAAATTTTCATTTTTGTTTGCCCATCCATCTAAGGGTAGAAAGTGATACTAAGGGTTACCTAAGTCCTAAACCTCACTAATATGACCTCCAAAAGTGAGATAAGAACTGAGTACCCCGATTAGATAATATGGAAACTTGAGTACCATGCAACTTCATGATCTTCTCAATGACCAACTTTGGCATAATCCTCTAAGGAGAAATTAGTCCTCACTAGTAAGATGTGAGAAAACTTAGTCATCCTATCCACAATGACCCAAATCAAATCAAATTTTTGGCAAAACCACGGAAAACCGGTAACAAAATCCACATTAATTACCTCCCATTTCCACACCAGCAACTTAATCTCTTGAGTCAATCCATCAGGCCTCAAGTGCTCCACCTTCACTTGTTGATGTACCATCCACTTAGCCACAAAATTGGACACATCTCTCTTTATATTATTCCATCAATAAATCTCCTTAAGATCATGATACATTTTTGTCAAACTCGGGGGAATACTATAACGCGACTCATAGGCTTTGGCCAGTATTCTTCCTTGCAACCCATCAATATTGGGAACACATAATCTACCTTAAAACCTCAAGATACCATCACCATAAATCTCAAAAATCATCACCTTTTGCCTACCTACATCATTCCTGATTTAAACCAAGATAGGATCCAACATATGTTTCACCTTTACCTCTGCACTAAGAGATGACTTCACCACCTCTTGAACAATTACACCATCAATTTTGAAGTCCAAAAGATGAACTCCAAGATTAGCCAAACAGTGAATATCGTTCATTAAATCCTGCTTCTCTTCATCCACATAAGATAAACTTCCCATAGAAAACCTGTTAAAAGTATCAACAACAATGTTAGCTTTACCTGGTGATAGTGAAGACTCATGCATAGTCTTTGAGCAACACAAGATATCTCCTTTGCCTAAGATTTAGATCCTTCTGTGTGAACACGTATTGCAAGCTTTTATGATCAGAATAAATATCAACATTGACCCCATACAAATAATATCGTCAAATCTTTAATGCAAATACCACAATTACCAATTCCAAATCACAGGCCAGGTAATTCTTCTCATAGACTTTCAGTTGTCTAGCAGCATAAGAAACCACCTTGCCATTCTACATTAACACAGAACCCAGTCCCACCTAGGATACCTCACAATAGATGACAAAACCATAAGTGCTCTCAGGTAGAGTCAAGATTTAGAGCCAAAGTCAACTTATCCTTTAGCTTCTCGAAACTACCCTCACAAGCATAACACCATAAGAACTTTTACCTTTTTTTGGTTCAACTTAGTCAATGGGGTAGAAATAGAAGAGAAACTCTCCACAAACCTTCTATAATACCAAGCTAAACCCAAGAAACTCCAAATATCGATTGGAGTCGTGGGTCTAGGCCTCTTCTTAATCACCGCAACCTTTTGTGGATCTACCATAATCCCTTCAATTGAAACAACATGACCCAAATAAGTCACAACATATAACTAAAATTCACACTTAGAGATTTTAGCATAAACTGCTTCTCTTTTAGGGTTTGTAACATAAGGAGGAGGTGATCGGCATGACCTTCCTTGCTGTAAGAATACACCAAAATATCATTGATAAAGACAATCATAAAGAAATCCAAGAGCTTATGAAAAACTCAATTCATAAGATCGATAAGTGCTGCCAGGGCATTGGTCAAACCAAGGGATATCACCAAAAATTCAAAATGACCATATTGGGTTTAGAAAGTATTCATAGGGGTATCCACCCCCTAATCTTCAACCGAGGGTAATCGAACCAAAGATCGATCTTAGAAAAAAACTTAGCACCCTAAAGTTGTTTGAATAGATCATTAATCCTTGAAAGGGGATACTTATTCTTCATGATCAACTTATTCAGTTGGTGATAATCAATACATATCCAAAGAGACCCATCCTTCTTAAGCACGAAAAGAATAGGATCCCCCCATGGAGACACAGTAGGGCAGATAAAACCCTTGTCAAGAAAATCTTTCAACTACTCCCTGAGTTCTTTCAACTCAGCTAAAGCCATTTTGTAAGGAGGGATAAAAATAGGACGAGTGACCAAAAAAAGATCAATCTCAAAATTAATTTCCCTATCGAGAGGAAAACTAGGAAGATCATCAGGAAACACCTCAGGAAATTCACGGACCATAGGGACAGTCTGCAAGGAGCACCTATAGATCTAGAATCCTTAACATGCACTAAGTCATAGAGGCACCCTTTGGAAACTAATTTCCAGGATCTAAAATATGAAATAAACATTCCATTAGGTACTAGGGAACTAATTCCCCATTCAATCACCGGATCATTAGGGTAATGGAAATTGACCCTTTGATTTTGACAATCAAGAGACATATAACATGAATGCAACCAATCCATCCTCAAAATCACATCAAAGTCAAACTTGTCGAACTCTATTAGGTCTGAAAAGGTCTTCCTATCATAGACCGATATCACAAAGCCCCTATAAACCCTTCTAGCCACAATGAAGTCATCCATTGGGGTTTACTTAGATAAGGGGTCCAAAATACATTCAGGATTAAAACCAAAATAAATAGCCACATAAGGTGTCACATAAGAGAGAGTTCACCCGAGATTAAGTAGGCAATATACATCATGGAAAAGGAGTTTGAGCATACCATTAACAATATTGGGGATGCTTCAGAATCCTAGTAAGTGGCAAAAATATACAAATAGCTCCATCCAATGCCAGAGCTGGAAGCAGAAGCAATACCTTTTGGTGCAGGAGATGATGAAGTAATGACATGAATCTTATTTGCCTGAGAATCATCCCTAGAAGGACAATACCTCTATACATGAGCAACCTGACCATATTTAAAATATTTGTTCTTCCTTTCTTCACAAATAACATGATTTACCTGACCATAGAATCTACAAAAAGGGTACGATGAAGCTGACTGAGCTCCACTAGCCTAAGGCTAGGCTCCTGGAGCTCTAAACTTACTATCATACTGAGAACGACGATCTCACAACGGATTTGGACAAGGATAACTAACCATAGAATAGGAACCAAAATTTCCCCCACTTCTTCTTAGACCATTCTCTACCATCTCTATTATTTTGTTTTTGTTCTCCACCCTAATTAGAATAGCCAAACCTCTTATTCTACCTTTCACTCATCTCCACTTGCTTCTTTTTTTCCTCTTCCACTTGTTGTATATATACTATAAGTCTAGAGATATCCATGTTCTTGTTCAACAAGGCAATCTTGCTCTCCAAAATCAACTCATGAGACAACACAGAGGTAAACTTCCTTATTCTATTCTTCATGCTAGACACCAATTCAGGAGCATAACGCGACAGCTAATGAAACTTCAAGTCATACACTTTTACTATCATCCTACCTTGCTTAAAATTTATGAACTCCTCAGCCTTCACCTCTCTCAACTCCCGAGGAAAGAAGAAAACAAGAAATGCACTGGAGAATTCATCCCATAAAGCAAACTCATCATCATCGCCCCTAATATGCTCCTACTCTATACCGTTGGTATGCTATATCTTTCAACTGATAAGTTGCAAACTCTACACCCTCCATATTTGTAGCATGCATCATATAGAAGCTCTTTTCTATCTCATTAATAAAATTCTGAGAATATTTTTCAACTTTAGAGCTAGTGAAAATAGAAGAAATCAACCTCATAAATTCGCTAACTTTAGTGGCCTCAAAGTATAGAGCAACAGAAGCAACATACTCAGTCTGGAAGACCACCAACTAGGTAACAAAATGAATCGACTGGCAAAACTCAATATTAGATAAGACATCTTAGGGTGCCTAAGGAGGAATAGGGAAAACTGGTGGAGCTCCATCGAGACAATCAAAAGCAGCGACCCTAGACCAGGTCAAAACTTCTAGAGTAGGACAAACTCCATCCATATTGTCCTCAGACGGGATAAAAGAGTTTCCACGAGCATCAGATCTTCTGGGAGGTAAGATCTAAAAAGAGAACATACATAAATTAGTGGAGATTCAAGACCTTATACTCTATAACTTAAAATATAATAACAAGAAAGGGAAATATTCCTAAATTCCTCGTAGCCTCTCCCTTATAAGTGTGGCGTGTTGCACACCTATAAATGAGACTCTACTTGACATGACTTTATTGGAAAACCAATGACACCAAACCTAGGCTATGATACTAACTTTTTCATGACTCAAGCAATGATGAGTATCTCAAGTCCACCGGGATCGAAGACCACCCCTATGAACCTAACCAAGAAATATAATATCCTTAATATCAAATGAGTTTCAAACATATAACAAGATAGATTTAAAGAAGAAAGGGTATATCAATAACCAATAGCCATCAACCGTCCAAACAATCGACCAACATCAGCTAAGTACACAATAATCTATCAAAGCCTTCTAACAAAAGACCCAAAAACCAGTCATGGTCAAGATATGTTCTCGACTCTAAAAGATGACAATTACAATGATAATGATACACTCAACTCTAATATATGATAAGATCTAATGAAATGTCTAATTCTTCTAAAGTATGGAAGCTCACCACTTCACCATAACAAATTGATGAACTAAGCTGATTCACCTAACTCTGCACAAAAAAAGTAGAGGTATCTCTAGTAACTACATCGTATAGGGATACAATGTACAAAAACGATTAGTTGGGTGAACTCAAGCATGTAACTTAGGGATAAGGATAACATAATGTCATACTTAATACTTCAAAGTCAATCAAAACCCAATGCACATAATCATATGAAAATACATAAATATACATCACGTGCTGGGATAGGGAAAAAGTCCTAATATGTACTTTAAAAATTTAGTCTGGACCGTATAGCTCAATCATTATAACATAAGAGGGCACCCAGGGCTATATAGTCCCAGCTCTCTCCCAGCTGGTAGGGCATTTATGTGTGTGGCTGCATGAACCAGAGGGAATACATATGCACTATGTAGGACTCAAACCTATCAACATATCAAGGTGACACAAACATCAACTCATATAATAAGATATGGGGGACTCGAACCTCCCAATCAAATGATATTTATAAGTGGGACTAAAACCACCCGATCTTATAGACCCCCGCATTGATAACCACGGTTTCCAGTATTGGTCATTTAAGACCTCCACTTTCACAACTCAACTACACAACCTTGATTAAAGCCCAATTAAAACAATTAGCACATACATTATTATTTATTGAACCATGATATACATTTAGGCATACACTGTTGGTATCGTAATACCAACTACACTACAAGGTAACATCAACATGCCAAACCAATTACCATCACTTGGGGGAATTTACAACACTTTTTGGTTGAATTTCACATTAGCTTGGGGAATTACATAACCCCATAAGATTCAATTCAAAATCATTTCACTTCACTAACCTATTTACATTATGCAATAGTTCGAGAGTAGTTCAATATGCATATTTTTCAAATTTAAAACCTATTCCACACTATGGGGTTAGGGTCATAACCACTTCAAATGTGACAAGTTTAGGAAATCACAATCCCTAGTTCATTCACCATTCTCATGCATTAATTTAATTTTTAAAAAACTATTATATAAACATAACCCATTCAGGGACAAACATGGAACATATCATAAAAAAATAGTTATTCAAAACCATCAACCCATGTTTTCAAAACCAACCTCAATACCTTATGAACAAAACTTTAAAACTTATGTTTTTAGCAAATTAATAATTAGGGAAGAGTAACATGTCCAAAATACCAAGTTTCGTGAAAAGAATTCAACCCTTGAGCCCTTGGATGACCTACTTCTTGAAACTCTAAGTATGGCTTCTTGAGAAAATTTAAGAGAGCTTTGGAAGTGTTTGATTACATTATGAATGAGAAATTGTAGCGCTCAAGGCACACGCAAGTGTCGTGCTCTCACCAAGCAGTAAAGTAGCCCTTAAGAAGCCAAGTATCAATCCCACAAGGACTTGTTCAAACAACTATCAAATTCAAGTTCAACTATTGATATTAAAGTGGTTCAAAGGTAATCCAAAAAGTTTTGGATTTATAAACTAAAATTAAAATAAATAATGCAATAAAGTAAATGTATTGGACAATCGATGGATAAGAATCCAAGGTTAAGGCTTTGCAAACAATCCTACTATGCTATTGAACTTCACTGGTTATATCACTTATCTTGGTTGTTGATTCAGCGGGTTAATATTATGATTATGGTCTCTCGAGCCTCTAATCTTCTATCTAACTTAGACCCACAACTACATCATTGAGTGGGGATGTGAGAACTAAGCTAAAAGCATTTATATTTCATCTTGTAATGAACCAAATAGGTCACTTAGGTATATATCTATCCTAAATTCAAATTATAACTTCATTTTATAGAAGATTATAATCCTATTCTATTTACCCCCATGATTTATCCTCTTATTCCTCATCTCGGGCTCACAAGACTACAATAGATGTATTCTAAGGTTAGATACTCCTTAAATAGTTATAAAAAATATAAATAAACAAAAAATATCATAAGAAATCCAAAACAAAGAAATTCAAAGTAATAGTAATCATGTTCTTGGCATTAACCCCGGAAAAGGGGCTTTTAGCTACTCATGCACATAACAGTAATCACAAAGATAGAAATCATGTTAAAATCCATTAAAAAGCTAAAGTAAAGAAAGAAAAACCCTAATTTAAGTGTTTTAAATCATTACTCAAAGTTTCAGATACGTCCAAGGTGTTTAGCCTCATGTTTAAGTATCCTATTTATAGAAGGTTAAATCTGCCAAAATTGGACTTGGGTTCGCGTTGCGCCCTCTATCGCGGTAGATAGGTTGTGTGACGTTACCTAATCACAGAGACACACTATTTTTATCCATTATTAAGTGACCTACGTGTATCACTCTCCCCATATCAGTTACTTGGGTCCACGATGAGCCATGGACATCCAAAGTGTCCCTTTTACGTCAAGTCTTGTCTTGTGCTTTTGTTGATCCATTTTAAGCCTTGTGATATTGTTTACACTTGATTTAAAGCTTGTGTATCAGCAATATATCATCATCATCAACTAAAAACCCATCCTACAACATCTAAAATCACTAATTAGATTTTAAACAACACAACATCCAAGACGGTGAACTAGAAACTTAAGCTAAGAATACTAGTTTTTCCCCTTCTGATCTTAAACTTGGTTTTGACTCCTGGCTTGTTTCAATTGAACCTAAAACACTATAAAAAATCTTTTACACACATAATTAATTAATAAAACCATTAGTAACTCATTGAACGCACTAGAATTCATCGAGATCAACTAGAATAACACCTAGCTCAAGCTAGTAACACTAGTTTTCTCATTTTTACTCTAAGTGAGAAATTTAAGTACAAACTTGTTTGGAAAACACCTTAAACATTGTAATCAAGTACTTAAAAACTTAGATTCTCAATTATATCATTATTGAATCATTAAGAGCTCAAGAAGTCCTTAAAACAAGACTAAATAGGCCCAGATAATAACGCTAAGGTGCATAAATTCACCGTAGATTATCATCCCACACTTTAAGCTTGTTCATCCTCAAAAAACTCTTTACTATAAGCATTATAACAGAGAATACTCCACACTTCTACTACAAGCAAGACATTCGAGCTAGTACTACAATGACTACACAGAATGCAAGTCCTTATACTATGTATGCTATACACAATTGGAAGTTCATGAATACCACTCCAAAATATCCTAGCCTTAAGAATTATATAACCACATCGGCAAAATCATACATATTGTTCAATCAAAGACATCATACAAATCACCTAAATATCATCAAACATGTGCCCTCACCATAAGAGATTTACGCATAACCACTCACATAGATACAGTTTATCACAAATTATGTATAAGAATAAAATTATGCTCGCTCTCAAAAAGAATTCACAAGTTACACAAGATGAACCATAGACTTGTCCTTAGTGTTGTACTCCACTAATATCAGAATGTTAAGGTTTAAATCAAATAAGTCTTTATGGGTTGTAATGTAGGCTATGGGAAGGGTAGGAACTATTCTGGCCAGTAAAAGTGACTATCTTTCCTAAGCTCTTTAATACATCACACTATTTATTCAATTCACCTCTAATAACCCATTTACACCACCTCTATCTACCCTCATCTTTTGCTTTTCCCCATCTCATTAAGTTCAGGTACATATACTATGGTGGAAGTATTTTCTATACATATCTTATTCAATTTGAACAATCTTTCTTTTTTTTATCTACTACTCCCAACCACAATATATATCAATTTTAAACACCAAAAGCTATTACTTAGGGGATTCACTTTCACCTTTATCCTACTTGAATTTCAAACTCCTTAACTTAATTGAATTACAACTAAAGAACTTAAGAGTTTTGGATCAAATTAAGGTCAATCAAAGAAGGGGATATAGGCTACATATAAGGATGCCAAAGAAAACAAGCTAAAGGCTCAATGGGGATAACTATGATTATGCACTAAGGTAGGTAAAAGAGGGTAAGTAACATGGCTATCAAAAAAATGCCAATATCATCTCCGAAACCTGCACTCTTTATTTTACTTTGCATATACACCAGACAAGTTCCAGACATCATGTATATTAAGGAATACATAATAACCTCATACACACATGGAACATGCTCAACTCAAGTAGGATCATTATAGACTCTCAACCAAACAATCGCATGATTTCAACATTAAGCCAAGAAGAACTAGAGTCATAGACTAGAGCCTAGGCATCTCAAAAGTAATAATTCACCTATTCAACATGCTCTTTACATCCAAAACACTTGAATTATGCAATCACATACCGCACCAAGAGGAATATCCCACTCATTCATAACACAAAAATTTTAAATTTACTACGAAAAATTACTCCATTATTGCCGAGTTTTAATAGGTTCGTGTCGCTTCTCTCATCCCGTGGACTAGGGTACGTGACACGACCATATCATAGTGAAATACTGGACTTACTTCTAAAAATGGTAGTTTCCCTACCCCACACTTAAAAATATGCTTTGTCCCCTATGTATACTTAAAATTAGAGATAAAAATACTCTTTAAGGGCCCTAGGCCTAGGTAGTAGCATCTGTATATATTAAGAGGGTCCTGGGACCCCACACTTAGTCTTTATCATGATCCTTCACTCAGGTTTATGATACTCAAACTTCCCATCAAATTGTGACTAAAAAAAAAACAAAAACTAGTGAAGTAAAAACTAAAAATACTAAAAAGAAAACCTATTTTAACTTGGGTTGCCTCCCAAGCAACGCCTGATTTAGTGTCGCGGCATAAACTAACCTTGGACTTAGCCATTTTCCCCGTCCTCTTCCTCCAATATGGAGGACATCTTCTTAATTATTTTTGACCTCTTGAGTGTGAACTCTCAAGGTTAATAGCTTTATCCATAATAGCTTTTTCAAGATCATCAATCTGCATTAGTTTAGGATGGGGTGGTTGTGGCTTGGGCAGCTCAATGAGAAAGTCTGGAGAGTTCTTTTGTGGACTAAACTCCACCACCCCATGCTTATCCCCTTCAATAACTATAATCATGCATAAATCTTTGTAGTGGGATAGTTTAATGAGTGGTTTGTACACTTTGAAAACTGCCTCTTTATCATCCAACCTTATTGTGAGCATGCCCTCTCTTACATATATCAACGCTCCTCCCATCACCAAGAATGGATGTCCCAAGATGATTGTCACTCTTTTATATGCCTTGAAATCTAAAACAATAAATTGATAGGAATAATAAACTTACCAACCTTAATAAGAACATCCTCTATGATTTCTTTCGGATGAGTTAGGGTTCGGTTTGCTAATTGGAGTATCACAAAGATTGGTCTCGGCTTCCTGAAGCCCAAAGTGTTAAAAAAGAAGAGGGGCATCATGTTTATACTTTCCCCTAAATCATTAAGTGTGTGGACCACCTTATTGTTTCCAATTTTAATAGGGAGAGTGCAAATCCTAGGGTCTTTAAGCTTTTTGGGCATCTTCTGATCAATACAGAACTACACTCCTTAGTGAGTGCTACTGTCTCAACATCCTACAGCTTAAGTTTATTAGTGACCACATCCTTAAAGTACTTAGCATACTTGGTCATTCCCTGCAATACATCTAAAATAGGAAGGTTAATGTCAAGTTCTCTGAATATGTCAAAAAACTTCTTAAAGCATACTTCCTCATTTGCTTTCTGAGCCTCTATGAAATGGTGGTGGTGGCCTCTCCTTCACTTATTCAAAAACTTTTGTTTTTGAGTACTTAGACTTCCTCAAATTATTAGGAACTTTGTCATCTACCCGTTAAGGTGCCAACTCTGTATCCACCTTCTTAGTTATTTTTGGAGGTTCTTCATTTAGATCTTTACCACTACTCAAAGTGATTGAAATTACGTTTTTAGGAGGTTCAGTATCACTCAAAAAACCACCTTGAGGCCTGGCATTTTGTGCCTGCGGTATTTCCCCAACTAGTATTCTAAATTCTTTTACAATACTTGTTAATTTTTGAGTTCAGTAGCCATCTGTTCTTGGGTGGCCATTATCTTCTGTAGCATTTCTTCAATGTTACTATCTGTGTGTTTTGTTGTTGTAGCTGAAACTACTACTGTAGGTTATTGTTACATGATTAAATTGGTGTCTGAGTCTGCCACTTTTGATTATAAGTGTTCCCATAATTTAGCCTTTGAGCATTGCCCACAAACATCACCGCCTCAGGGTTTGCACCATACATAGCTACAGAATAACCACTATTTCCACAAACCACACACAAACCTGTGGTTTACTGCACTACATTCACTTGAGCTGCAGTTTGATTCACACTCAATTTTCTTAATTAGTTCATATTTGATTTTGAATGGCTGAAATCTGAGCGTACAAGGCTGTAACATTGTCAACTTCAATCATGCCGCAACCTTTTTTATTGATAATTTTGAGGTATCACTACGCCAATTCGGATTTCTTTTAGTAATCCAGTTCAACAAGGTGTATAGCTCATCATATGTCAACTCCAAATCTTGACCACCTGTACCTGAAACTAGCAAACTTTTCGTGTTATGGTTAAGTTTGCCTCAATAAAAATGTGAGATAGTACCTCATTAGACTGTTGATGATGTGGACAATCTGAAGAAGAGCTTTAAACATCTCCCAAGTATGATAGGTTCTCATCTGGCCTCTGTTTGAAGCTCACAATCTTACTGTAAAGTTTTAAAGTCTTGCTAGATGGAAAGAATTGGATGAGAAACTTTCGGGATAAGTCATCCCAGGTTGTGATTGAACTTTCTAGCTCAGCGTTCAACCACTTCTTCACCTCACCTAATAGTGAAAAATATAAAAGTGTCAGCCTCACATAATCAATTTACACACTCGTAGGGATTAATGTGTCTCTAATCTCTAAGAAGTTCTGCAAGTGGACTTGTGGATCTTCATGTGAAAGCCCAGTAAACTGTCCACTCTTGATCAAAACTTGCATCATGTTCTGTTTCAGCTCAGAGTTACCTCCAATTGCCAGTTTTTGAAAACTGGAGGTCAAATTCATTGTAAAAGGTATTGCCACTTTGCGAACTGTCCTACGGGATGGTTTTTCTTCATCCATGAGAGAAGGATTATCTTTCTTCTCTTGAATTCGCAGGATACAGAAGAGAAGGATTGCTTTTCTCCTCTATTATCGAAAGCGTTGCTCGGGTTTGGGGTTTGGTTCAACCAATTCCCATTCCCTTGAAAGTTGACTAGCCTGTTAACCTATTTCCTGCAAATTCAATACCAAGACCAAGTGTAAACCACCAAAGAAATAAAAAAAGTAAAACTAAAACTAAAATATTTTCCAAATTATAAGACCCCGACAATGGAGCCAAAAACTTATTGAGCCCAAGCGTACACACAAGTGTACGTGGTCTCACTAAATAGTAAAGTGGCCCTTTAGAAGACAAGTATCAATCCCATAGGGACTTGTTTTAACAACTATAAAATTCAAGTTCAACTATTGAGATTAAAGTGATGCAAACGTAATCCACATAGTTTTGGAGTTATAAACTGAAATTAAAGTAAACAATGAATAAACTAAAAGTCTTGGACAATAAATGGAGAGGAATCAAGGATAAGACTCTGCAAATAATCCTACTATGCTATTGAACTTCGTTGATTAAGTTACTTAACTTGGTTGTTGATTCATGGGGTTCATATTATGATCATGGTCTCTCGAGCCTGTAATCTTCTATCTAACTTAGACCCACAACTACATCATTGAGCAAGGATGTGAGAACTAAGCTAAACGCATTTATATTTCATCTTGTAATAAACCAAATAGGTCACTTAGGTATTGTAACGCCCCGAAATCTTATTTCGAAGTGTCACACCATGCTTGAGGCTACAAGTAGCCCCAAGCTAACCCCTTAAGCCTGCTACTGCATATAATAACTTATTTGGAGATGAAATAAACAAAACACTGGTACTATCATATCAGATAATAGGAAATATGAAGAAAATACTCGGTCCAAATGACCATAATACTGAAAATCTCATCATACTAACAATCTGATAACTAGTCTGACAAAGCCTCTACTACTCCACGACTAGAGAGCCATTGGGATAGGCCCCCAACTGACTCAAACTGAACTGAAAGCAATAATATATCTACTAAAATACTAAAATGTCTGAAGATAGGTCCTCGAACCATGAGGACTCACCACTATGGAGATTTAGAAAAAGGTACTCAAAAATCACTGACGAGTATGGGACTAAGCACCTAAACCTACATTATAAGATAATGTAGCACATAGACGTATATATAGATCAACACTTAGGAATGTACTAAGTATATGGGGGTGTATGTATTTAAATAAAAATTATCATTCCTCTTTATAAATCATGCATCCATATATGAATGACTCACATGGCTTGAATAAATCTGAAATATAATTCTCATAAATCGTGAATAGTGAAACATGAAATAAAAATCTCGTGAGTCATTATACTTAACTTTAAAATCCTTAATCTCTTCTTATTCTAAATACTAGAAGTCTAATGGAACTTTAAACAATACTTTCAAACTCTTACTTTTATCTCATGGAGAGTAAAACTTCTTTAAAACTCAAGGACTCAGAACTTTTAGGAACTTTCAACACTCAGGGACTCTAGAACTCTTTTAGACTTGGGACACTTAGAATTCGGGATTATATAACTTGGACCCTTGGGAGTTTCTTCTAAAGGACATAAACCATGTGAGCTACATGGAGTCCAATGTATTGTCCTCCAAAGGAAGAAACCTCATGTTAGGGAGAGGTATCATACTCTTGACAAGGAGTATAACCTCAACTCAGTGATCACTATCTTGGCCTCAGGCCCATAAATCTTAGTCCTACGTTGTTACGTAGTTCTGGGGTATGATACCTCAGAATCATACCCAACTTGGTGCTAAATACTACTCCCATACTCAGCTCAGAACTCTTGGTAAATCCATCTCAAAACAACTCAAGGGTCTATAGTAAAGACCAAATTATAATTGTCTTAGCTTTAAATCATAAAGGTTGAACAATGTGGATTCCTGTCTTATCTCAGGCTCAAAAGTAACCTTTCTTTAACATCAAAGTACTTGTTGATTGAGTCATACTAAATAACATACTCTTCAAGAAACATCAAAACTCATACTTAACTTAAAACTTATACTCATGCTCAAATAATATCAGTTTCATAATAAAGCTTAAATCATGACATCAACCTTGGAGACATCAAATCGATACATGGATATGAAAATCATAGCATAAATTCTCAACTCATGTCATAAAATAGTGAAATAATCATGCAAATCAAGACTTGAACAACTCGTAATCTCATAATCTCAAAATAAAGTAATTTGGGTATAAACCCACTTGAAAAAATATGAAATTCATTAATAAAAATCAACAATTTAGGCACAAGAACGAAAAGAGTGTTCTTTTTCAAACCCCACATACCTTGAATTAGAAGCTTTGGATGAACTCTCACTTTTGGGACTCTATTCGTACTCTTGAATGAGGTTTCTTGAAGACCTTGATTTGGGAACCTTGAATCTTAACTCAATTTAGAAAATCTATGGTGGATTCTTGAGATTCTTGGAAGAGTTTTTGGAAACTTAGGGTTTTTGTTGAGAGAAAACTTGAGAAAAACTTCATAGAATGCTTGTAAATGACTTTAATTTGGTTTTTGTACGGTTTATGAGGCTTGGAAAAAGTCCAAAGTGCCTTTTTTAACTTCTATACGAAGCTAGAAAAATTGAACTAGGAACCTTATTTTATGGGCCTCCGCGATGCACCACTATCATGGTGGCTCGCTAGAAATTGACAAATGGGAATCTGGGAGTCACCGTGATGCGGAGCCATTGCGTTGTCCCACTAGCTGGGACCTGGAACTTTAGCGCGACGCATCACTATCGCACTAGGCCACTGGAAATTGACAATTGTTAAATTGACCCTCTCCGTGATGCGCCAAACACTAAAATGACGTTGTTTTATGACTAGGACTTAAATTAGCCATAACTTTTTGCCCGAGTATCGGATTTGGGCGAATCTTATATTGACAAAAAGCTTATAACTTAGGAAGTCACTCCTTAACCTTATCGAGGAGAAATTCAGCATAGGAAAAATTTGGAGTATTATAATATCTCCCCCTTGGAAACATTCACCCACGAATGTCACTAGTTAAGCTAAGAGCATGGAGGAAATTGAGTACGTAAAGATGGAAGAACTGGCTAAACTGACTCTATGTCTTTCTAAACTCTTGAATACTTTAGAGAATGTATGAACTTAATAAGGGTAAAGGCATTGCTAAACTTTAGATTAGAAGGGCTGAATTAAGTAAGAAAATTATCGTTGGCTTGAACTGAACTCGTAAAAAAGAGGTGTGGGTACTTGGCTCGCATGTCTGCTTCTGCCTCCCAATAGCGCCTCAACTGACTGGTTTTGCCACAAAACTTTGACCAAGGGAACTTCTTTGTTCCTCAGTCTACGGATCTGAAAATCAAGAATCTAAACAGGAATCTCATCAAATGAAAGACTGTTCTGAATATCCGTACACTCTGAAGGATCTACTACAACAGAATCACTAATATGCTTTTTAAGCATGGAGACATGAAAAATAAGATGAACGGCTGACAACTCTTTGGGAAACTCAACTTCATAGGCTACTTTACCAACACGGCTCAAGACTCTATACGGGCAGACATAACGGGGGCTAAGCATCCCGTTACTACCAAACCTCTTTACTCTTTTCATGGGTGAAATCTTTAAGTACATAAAATCACCCACTTCAAACTCAAGATCCCTTCTCCTCACATCGGTGTATGACTTTTGACGACACTGAGTTGTCTTCAAACTTTTCCTAATCAACTTCACCTTCTCCATAGCCTCAAATACTGCATCAGGTCCAACCAAAGCAGCTCACCCACTTCAAACCAACCTATGGGTGATCTACATCTCCTACCATACAAAGCCTCAAATGGTGCAATCTCGATGCTAGCATGGTAACTATTGTTATATGCAAACACAATCAGTCATAAATGTTCATCCCAACTACCTTTGAAATCAACTTCACACGCCATCAACATATCTTCTAGGGTCTGAATAGTCCTCTCAGCCTGACCATCTATCAGCGGATGAAAAAAGAAACTCAAATGAACTTGGGTACCAAGACCCTGCTAAACGCTCTCTAAAACTGAAGAGTGAACTGAGTACCCTATCTGAGATGATAGACAAGGAAACTTAATGCAACCTGACCTACTCCCAAATATACAATCTACTAATCACAAAATCCATATTCACCTTTTCGCACTTCCAAGTGGGAATACCAAACTCTTGTATCACACCACCAGGTCTTTAGTTCTCTATCTTAACCGGTTGGTATATTGCGCACTTCCTTACAAATCCAGTTATATCCTTCTTTATACCACTCCACCAATAGATTTCCCACAAGTCGCGGTACATCTTGGTAGCACCAGGATGAATAAAATATCAGGCGCCATGCACTTCAGCCATAATTCTCTGTCTTAGATCACCCACACAAGGAACACATAATCTACCCTACAATCTCAGCACACCATCTCCCCCGTAGGAGAAGACCTCTACCTTTTGGTCCTTAACTGACCCCTTTCAGTCTGACCAAACTATCATCTAAGTCTAACTTCTCTTTCAATTCCAAAACTAAAGAGGATTTGGAGCTACTTTGCACCAAAGTACTTCCCTCAGCGGAATCAAGCTACCTAACACCCAGTCTAGCCAAACGATGCACATCACAGGCTAACTCTTTCTTATCTTCCTCTATAAGAGTAACACTACCCATAGAAAACCTATTAAGGGCATCTGCCACTATATTGGCCTTGCCCGGGTGATACAACACACTTATATCATAGACTTTTAACAACTCTAACCACTTTTTTCTGACTAAGGTTCAACTCTCTCTGAGTAAAAATATACTGCAAGCTTTTGTGATTAGTAAACACATCAACATGAACACCATAAAGATAGTGTCTCCATATTTTCAAAGCAAGGACCACAGCAGCTAACTCAAGATCATAGGTTGGGTAGTTCTTTTCATGTGGCTTCAATTGTCTAGAGGCATAGGCTATAACCTTACCTCTTTGCATCAACACATAACCCAAACCAACTCTAGAGGTATCACAATACCCACAAAACCATCTGTACCATCAGGCAAAGTCAACACAGGGGATGAAGTAAGTTGAATCTTCAACTCTTGAAAACTCTTCTCATAGGAATCTAACCACCGGAACTTAACTTTCTTTTGGGTCAATCGGGTCATGGGACATGCAATATAAGAGAAACCTTCAACAAAACAGTGGCAGTAGACAACTAGACCCAAGAAACTTCTAATGTCAGATAGGGAAGCAGGTCTAGGATAATTTCTTACAGCTTCTGTTTTTTGGAGATCAACTCTAATGCCTTCGGCTAAAATAATATGACCTAGAAAGGTTACTGATCTTAGCCAAAATTCACACTCTCTGAATTTAATGAACAGCTGATAATCTCTAAGAGTTTACAGGACAATTCTAAGATGATCTACATGGTCGTTCTCAGTACGGGAGTACATAAGGATATCATCTATGAAAACAATGATAAACATATCAAGATATTGGTTAAACACTCGATTCATAAGGTCCATAAAGGTTGATGGGTCACTGGTTAGCCCGAAAGACATGACTAGAAACTCAAAGTGACCATAATGGGTTTGGAAGGCTATCATTGGGATGTCACACTCCCTTACTTTAAGTTGATGATAGCCGGATCTAAGGTCTATCTTTGAGGAATAACTTGCACCTTATAACTGATCAAAAAGGTCATCGATTCTTGGAAAGGGGTACTTATTCTTAACTGTGACCTTGTTAAGCTGATGATAGTCAATGCACACACATAAAGAACCATCTTTCTTTCGCACGAAAAAAATAGGTGCGCCCCAAGTAAATACACTAGGCCTTTTGAAACCATTATCTAAAAGATCTTTAAGTTGCTCTTTCAATTTATTAAGCTCTGCAGGTGCCATAGGTATGGCAGAATAGAAATAGGCTGAGTGTCGGGAAGAAGGTCAATCCTAAATTCTATCTCTCCATCGGGAGGTACCCCTAGGAGATCTTCCAGAAAAACATTAGGAAACTCATTAACAATGTTGACTGACTGAATAGTTGGAGCGTCAGACTTAGTGTCTTTGACTCTAACTAGGTGATAGATTCAACCTTTGGATATTAGCTTTCTAGCTTTGAGATAAGAGATACTCAAAAACCGGTTCTCAGGGAACTGAAACTTGACCACGCGGTATGGCAGTCTATAGATGCATAGCAAGAATAAAGCCAATCCATACCCAGAATAAGGTCGAAATCCATCATGTCTAACTCTATCAAATCAGCAAGTATGACTCTATGAAGAACAGTAAAAGGACAATCTCTATACACTTTCTTAGCAACAACTGACTTCCTTATTGGAGTACAAACTAAGAAAGGCTCAGGAATCTTTTCAGGACCCATTTCAAGGTTCACAATAACAAGTGGGGTCACATAAGAGAAACTTGACTCGGGGTCCAACAACACAAAAACATCAACTAAAAAGACACGGAGCATACCAGTAACAACATCGGGAGAATCCTCCTGCACCTAATGGGATGGTAAGGCATAGAATCTATTCTAGTGCTGACCACCAATAGTTCTAGATGAAGCGCCTTGAGCAGGGGTGGAATGAGCTACAGGAGCTGGTGCACTAGTAGTCTGTGCCTGAGGTCAGGCATCTCTGTTCTCCTGACTAGCATGCGAACAATCTCTAAGTTCGTGGCCCAGCTTGCCACAACCAAAACAACACCTCTAGTCTGCTAATAATCACTAGAATGATACCTACCACACTTAGCATGTGGAGGATAACGGGGTCTGTTACTTACACTATTCTACGACCTAGACATAGAAGTCCTGTTCCCTTGATCCTGCCTACCTCTAGGAGTGGGAGCACTAGCTTATGAAGGCACTGGCATAGACGAATAGCCCTAGAACTATGGGTGGTTCCCTCCATGGGACCTAACCTGACTATACTCATGCTGCTTAATCCTATCCCTTTTATTATCCCTCACTCTATCTCTCTCTCTTATCTGGTCTACCTCTATATATTGTGTATCTGTCATCAACCTAGACAAATCCATATCCCTATTCAACATCACAGCCCTACACTCTTTCAGTACCAAACCATAAACACCTATCACGAACTTACTTATACTAGCTCAGGTGTTAAAAATCAAATCAGGAGTATACTTGGCTAACTGGTTGAACTTCAAGCAGTACTTTTTAACAGTCATGGAGCCTTGCCTTAAGTTTATAAACTTCTCTATTTTCATCTCCTTCATCTCTAATGGAAATAACTAATCCAAGTAATAGGGGCATCACCTTCCCCTCTACTCTTCTTCCATGCAACCACCCAGTCATACGCTATGTCCTTCAGCATATAAGATGCTAACTCAACACTTTCTTCCTTAGAAACATCATCACCTGTGTGATCTTTCTCACTTTCGCAAGGTATAACTATAGGTCGTCATGTGCCTTAGACCCATAAAACTATGGTGGATTGATACGCATGAAATCACGAATCTTAGTAATAGCTAAATCACCTCCCTACTAATTTAGAACTGTGGCTTGGTTATTGGCCTAAACATTGGCGGTGACTACTTGGGCTAATGCCTGAAAGGCCGCCCAAAATTCAGCATGAGACACTATCTCATTCAAAGGATCGACAGGCTAGGGATGCTCATTATTGTTTCTACGGGTGTTTGCTCTTCTGGGAGGCATTTTCTGAAATAGGAGAGCACGAATTATTAGATGGGAGGGACAATTGTAGGCATGATTGAATTTGAAAGAAAGAAACAACCTTTTTCCTAAAATTTCTTATAGCCTCTTGCTCATAGATGTGGTGCGCTGCATACTGATGATCAAGGCTCTACTTAATGCACCTTCTCATACTCTCTCGGACTCCTTAAACCTTAGGCTCTGATACGAAGTTTTTAACACCCTGAAACCTCATCATGGAGCGTCACACGGTTCTTGAGGATACAAGTAGATCCAACCTAACCCCTTGAGCCTGCTACTATATATAATAACTTATTTGAAGATGAAATAAACAAAACACTGGTACTGTCATATCAGATGATAGGAAATATGAAGAAAATACTCAGTCCAAACGACCATAATACTGGAAATCTCAATTCACTAACAATTTGATAACTAGTCTGACAAAGCCTCTACTACTCTATGACTAGAGAGCCATTGGGACAAGCCCCCAACTGACTCAAACTGAACTGAAAGCAATAATATATCTACTAAAATACTGAAATTTTTAAAGATAGGTCATCAAAACATGAGGACTCACCACTGTGGAGATATAGACAAAGGTACTCAGAAATCACTGACGAGGCTGGGACTGAGCACCTGAACCTACATTATAAGACAATGTAGAACATTGACGTATAAGTGGATCAGCACTTGGGAATGTACTGAGTATATGGTGGTGTATGCATTTAAATAAACATTATCAATACTCTTTATAAAATCATGCATGCATATATGAATAACTCACATAGCTTGAATAAATCTGAAATATAATTCTCATGAATCATGAATAGTGAAACATGAAAAACAAATCTCGTGAGTCATTATACTTAACTTTAAAATCGCTACTCTCCTCTTATTCTCAATAATTGAAGGCTATAGGAACTTTAATCAATACTTTCAAACTCCTACTTTTATCTCTTGGAGAGTAAAACTTCTTTAAAACTTAAGGATTCAAAACTTTTAGGAACTTTCAATACTCGGGAACTCTACAACTCTTTTAGACTTGGGACACTTAGAGCATGGGATTATATAACTTCGGATACTCGGGAGTTTCTTCTAACTAACATAAACCATATGAGCCACATGGAATCCAACGTCTTGTCCGCCTAAGGAAGAAACCTCATATTAGGGAGAGGCATCATACTCTTGATAGGGAGTATAATCTTAACTCAGTGATCACTTTCTTAGCCTCATGCCCAAAATCTCAATTCTATGGTGGCACGTAGTTCTGGGGTATGAAACCTTAGAATCGTACCTAACTCAGTGTTAAATAATGCTCCCATACTCAGCTCAGAACTCTTAGGAAATCAACCTTAAAATAACTCAAGGGTCTATAGTGAAGACCAAATTATAATTCTCTTAGCTTTAAATCATAAACGCTGAACAATGTGGATTCATGTCTTAACTCGGGCTCAAAAGTAATATTTCTTTAACATCAAAGTACTTGTTAATTGTGTCATACCTAACAACATACTCTTCAAGAAACATCAAAACTCATACTTGACTTAAGACTTATACTCATGCTCAAATAATCTCAGTTTCATAATAAAGCTTAAATCATGACATCAATATTGGAGACATCAAATCGATACAAGGATGTGCAACTCGTAGCATAATTTCTCAACTCATGTCGTAAAATAGTGAAATAATCATCCAAATCAAGACTCAACTCGTAATCTCATAATCTCAAAATAAAGTAATTTGGGTATAAACCCACTTGCAAAAATATGAAATTCTTTAATAAAAATCAATAATTTGGGCACAATAACAAAAAGAGTGTTCTTGTTCAAACCCCACGTACCTTGAATTAGAAGCTTTAGATGAACTCTCGCTTTTGGGACTCTATTCGTACTCTTGAATGAGGTTTCTTGAAGCCCTTGACTTGGGAACCTTGAATCTTGACTCAATTTAGATAATCTATGTTGTATTCTTGAGATTCTTGGAAGAGGTTTTGGATACTTTGGGTTTTTATTGAGAAAAAACTTCATAGAATGCTTGTAAATGACTTTAATTTGGTATTTGTATGGTTTAAGAGGCTTGGAAAAAGTCCAAAGTGCCCTTTTTAACCTCTATACTAAGCTGGAAAAATTAAACTGGAACCCTATTTTATGGGCCACCGCGACCTGCCACTATCGCAGTAGCTCAGTGAAAATTGACAAATGGGAATCTAGGGGTCACCGCGATTCAGAGCCATCGCATTGTCCCACTGGTTGGGACCAAGAACTTCAGCCCGATGCATCACTATCATGCTAGGCCACTGGAAATTGACAATTGTCAAATAGACCCTCTCTGTGACACGCCAAGCACTAAAATGAAGTTGTTTTACGATTAGGACTTAAACTAGCCATAACTTCTTGCCCGGGTATCGGATTTGGGCAAATCTTATATCAACAAAAAGCTTATCAAATTTCCCATGTGATAAAAATTTGAAATTAGGGAAATTCTATATGGTTAAAATGATACTCACCTAGGAAGTCACTCCTTAAAATTCTCGAGGAGAATTTTAGCTTAGGAAAAATTTGGGGTATTATAGGTACATATCTATCATTAATACAAATTATATCTTCATTTTGTAGAAGATTATAATCCTATTCTATTTACCCCCACGTTCTATCATCTTGTTCCTCCTCTCGGACTCACAAGATACAATAGATGTATTCTTGCTACTCCTTAAAATAGTTATAAAAAGGATAAATAAAAAACCAAATATGATAAGCAATCCAAACCAAATAAATTCAAAGCAATAGTCATCATGTTCTTGGCATTAACCCCGAAATGGGGGTTTTTAGCCACTCATGGACATAACAGTAATTTCAAAGTTAGAAATCATGTTAAATTCCATAGACAAACTAGAGCAAAGAAATAAAAATCTTAATTGAAGGTTATGTTTCAAACTCGTCCAACATGTTTAACCTCATGTTTAAGTGTCTTATTTATAGGAGGTCAAATATATCGAAATTGGACTAGGGTTCGCATCGTGTCCACTATCGTGGTAGCTAGGATCTTATACGTGACAAAATTGAAGATATACACCATTTTGGGTACCTTTGAAAGCTCCCTATGTGTATCACGCACCCCACATCAGTTTCTTGGCTCCACGATGCACCATGGACATCCAAAGTGTCCCTTTTACGTCAAGTCTTGTCTTGTGCCTTCGTTGATCATTTCTAAGCCTTGTGGTGGTGTTTACACTTGATTTTAAGCTTTTACATAATCCATTATTATCATAATCAACTCACAAATCATTCTATAACATCAAACAACACGAATTAGAGTTCAAAACAACACAACACCCGAGAGGTGAACCAGAAACTTAAGCTAAGGATACTAGTTTTGGCCCTTTTGATCTTAAACATGGTTTTAACTCTTGGTGTGTTTCAATTAAACCTCAAAAACTATATACAAGTTATTAAAGACATAATTATATAACCAAACCATTAGTAACTCATTACACACACTAGAATTCATCGAGATCAGCTAGAACAATACCTAACTCAAGCTAGTAACACTAGTTTTCTTGTTTTCACTCTAAATGGCCAATTTAAGTAAAAAATTATGTGGAAAACACCTTAAAAATAATAACACTGAGGTCCATCACCTCAGATAAAAAATAACCCTTCTTTTAATTATGTGAGAAGGGAATTCTCTAAAGTTTCTTCAATTTTAAAAACTAAAATTTAGTCTTCAATGACTACGGGTCAATATACGACTCATATAGACTCATTATGACTGGTCACCATAAGTTGTATCCAAGACAGTCTCCAAGGCACTCACAATCAGTTGACCCTATGAATCGACTAATATGACTCGTAATGGGACCCTAAAACTCATAGGGTCTAATCATAGTCAACCCAACAACCATTTGGGGTATACTCTATACACACTATGATTTACACCCAACGACTCGTAATAAGTCCTTACGACTCATAGTGAGCCACTCATACTCAAAGTAGAACTCAGTAACACACTTACTAATTTGGTTATGATTTGGTCCAACGACTCATCAATACTCCCTATGACTTATTAGGGGAGTCGTAGTCAAGATAGTGAGGATACAATTTTAGAAATTTTTAAGGATCAAAAACCCGAGGCATTACACTTATGTATTTAAATTATGCCTACACCTAAGGTCTGAGTTCTCCATGAACTTTATGTCCATACTTCGACCCCAGAACTAGCAGTAATAATTTCTCTCAACAATCCAAGCTTCCATGTATTCAAGTTCAATGTTTTGACACTCATGATCCATAAACCCACGTCTCACATCATGTTTAGTTCTAAGAAACTATACTTTCATTATGTTATTGATTCATTTTATGTTATTTATAGCTCAAAATGACACTATCTATGCAAACTCATGACCACTCTTAATTCTTAAAATGAGAAGTAATAGCTTCAAGCAGCAATCCTTATCTTAATCCCTGAATGTATGAATCCCATTGTTATACAACTCATGATGTATGCACTCATGTTTCTCACTGTTCCCCATCCTAAGAACTCATGCTGTGTGCTTATGCTTGAAAGACCTTCTATGTATGATCTAGGAATTGATATATGAATCACTCTATGCCAATTATATTATATCTTACATCACATGCCCTACCTTGAGTAGTGCAACAATTATAAGTTATAATTGAATAGTGTCACTCCCATTCCTAATGTTCGTACTCAAGTCCCTCAATGACCCTTATTATGTTAGGATGATAGTAGTTATAGAGGAATAGTAATGTTTGAGATAGGAGAGTACATGTTCTTTATTGTGAAAGTTTTGGTCTGACAACTCGAGCTAAGCTTAAAGGCGAATAGGGAAGAGGGAGATAAACTTTTAATATGTGAATAATTAAGAACTGTATATATGGCAAAAATATTTGTGAAAGAGATTGAAGTTGTTGGTTTTAGGTGGGGAGATCCCTAAAGTGGGAATAGGAAAGGTAGGCTTGAATATTTTGACTGATAGATACACAAATAAGTATGTTATGTGGATTACTATTGATAAAGAAATGAGATTGTTTGATTATAGTTATAGGATGGAATAGTATTCTTGGAGGGATGTAGAGTATAGGATCCCATAGCTTAAACTAGCACCTTTTAACTTCGAGTTAGGCATCAACATGGAAGCACTATCCAGTGAGACTCAGGATTTTGTAGTTATGTGTTTTGTGGGGGAATTGTAAATTGGAAATAATGACTGTGTTATTCGTAGTAGAATTTTTAGTTGAGAAGTATCGTTAAATTTAAAGGCTATTGGTCATATCATTGAAGCTGCAAAATACTTCTATTCCTATGTCCAGCGAAACCATATTTCATGATGAGTATCAATATAAATCAGGACCTATGATCACTAAATAAATCCATACCTTATGTTGCTATGATTATGTTCTATAAAATATATGTCCAAGCTAATCTTTATGTCAAGTCTCATTATCATGACTGGTGCTTACACAATTCACTAGGTATTAACATAAAGCTCTTTTTGTGATGCCTATGTATGTTTTGTCCAGAGGGAATTTCTAATTTGATGTTACATTCTTTATTATGTACTTTTAGAGCTTTAACAAGTTACTATCAATCATTCGAGGGTGAATGATCCCAAGGAGGAGATAATGTAACTGATTTTGCCCAAATTACACCTCACAATGAATTATAAAGTGGTATTCAAACAAAAATAGAACCCAACTAGGTTGGGGTCGATCCCATAAGGAATAGGTCAATTTTGTCTCTCAAACTTGCTAAAGTAGTCGAAGTACAAAAAAGTAAATGAGGGAAATATTTTGTAAACAATAAAAAGTAACAAGTTTGAATTGATTTTAGTTGTAATCATTCTTAGATGAACACTAGGACTGTGTTCTGCCTGGCTTCGTAACTCTATAGATTTATTGGGCTCAATCTGACTATCTTACTGCCACACAGGCAGAATATAACTAGCTTAGTATTACCAACTGTCATGTAAATGTTTTGATAAATATGCCTTGTGAGTCTTAGGGTGTCTCCTTACTAACCTTTGTCTTTGATCCCATTTTAACTATCACTTTGTATTTATGAAATTATTAGATGAGGTTGATAACCTCAAATAACTTTTATACTGTTTTTTTCCTAATCTCAATCAATCTTGTGAAGACGATCTTGAATACAAGTAGGTTCTCAGCGTTGGCCACCGCTATGAAAATAATTAAATTAAAGAAAATCATGATGTAAGTGTAAATAATGATCTAGAATAACCTCATACTTCCCCTACTTTGTTATTCTTCTAGGGTTTCCACAACCCTAGCTAAGAGATTTAGTAGCTTATAGTTGCAAGAGTGCTATTTAGTTTAATAAATAAAGCATATAAATAATCTCACTACAATGGAAGAATAAAACCCTAAAACTCAAATTAATTACTCACCAAAAACCAAGAACACAAGAATTCCAATATCAAAAGTCAATCTTGAAATTAATATATGTTTATGAATAATATGAGTGCGTAAACTTACTACAAAACATCAAAAGAGTATTTATAGGTTACCTAAAAACCCCAAAAATCGAAACCAAAATGTACAGGGAAAACTAAGATGGTGTCCACTTATGATGCCACTTACGGGACATAAGTAGCACCTACACTATGTAGGTGGCCATCATAGGTAGAAGAAACCTTCAAAATCCCATCGTGTTGTTGTACTTTACTTTTGAAGGAACCTATGGGGTGTAGGTAGTTCTTACGCCTTGTAGGTGATAGACTCTAATGTATCAAAAAATCCTTAGTCTTGCAGCTTCTCTAAATCTCGAATCTCTACAAATTGCACTAGTCCTAAAGTGCCATGGGTGGTACCTATGGGCTGTAGGTTACCCCTTGTGAGTAACAGACTCAACTTCTCACTATCACATCCTTTGAAGTTGCATAATATGAGACCTAAGAGGAAACTTACAATGACGTAAGTAGCACTTACACTATGTAAATGACCTCATAGGTGATGTTTTCTGTAACTTTCAACTTCTTTTCTCCTATTTAATTCCCAAAACCTAGTTTCCAACAAAATTGACACAAAAACACATAATATCTACCAAAACAAACTAAGTACTTGCATATTTTTTGGTTTTAAGCATCGAAAGTGCCCTGAAAATATGGCACATAATCACCTTCAACTTAGAAATTTACATGTCTTTAGGCGACAAAAACATAACAATAAAACACAACGATGCTTAACCAAAAGAAATCTAAGATATCTATGGCAGTCAATCTCAAATTCAACTCAAAAATATCATCCCTCTTATATTTAATCTTTTCAAAACAAATTGTGTGAATCAATGCTGCCCAACAATATGAATCAAGTGAATCAAGCTATGGAATTACATTAAAAACACATAATCAAGCATATGTACAAATTAGATTGCCCAAACATATAAGCAACTAGCAACACAACCCATGCCCCCTCACAACTAAGAAGTCCAACTCACTCAATAGCATAATGCATGTTAATGAAAGGATATTCATGAGACACTGACACTCACAAAAAAGTTCAAGCAATGTACACAGAATACCGTAGGCTTGCCCTTATTTTCTGTACCTTAATTATTGGATAGGACCTTACTCGGCTTGTAATGTAGGCTTGGGGATTGGTATGGTACATTTAGGAATTTAGTGACTGAGCCTCCTTGGCACTACAATTATGTTAGGGGTCCACTTATCGACCAACTTTGCTTTTATTCCTAATGTGCTATAGAAATATATCACTTGCAATGCTTAAAACAAAAAAATATTCAAGTTTCTAAGGTTATTTTGTTAGATATGATGCATTTTGGGTATGTTTTATAGGAAACCATGTTTTGGATGCTAAGTCTAACAAAATGATGAAAAAAGGTGTTTTTGGCTACCTTTTGGAGCAATTATAGATGTCCAAGACACTTTCTGGCTTATTCTAGACTAAAACATGTTCGAGAATTAAAGAAAGCTGAAAACATGACTCTTGACACTTATTATGTCAACATGTACACCACAAGTAGGACCTACAAATAGCAAGTAGGCAAAGCAAGTGTCAAAAGTCCAAAATCCTGAGAGAGGACTTGCCAAATTATTTTATCTGATACCTATACCCTGTACCTGTGCTCACCCTGCTGACTGCAAGTACTACCTATGCCTAAGGTCAGTGTGCAAGTACAGGCCACATATATCCACTGACCATGTTTTCTCCTATTTTATTTGGGCTTTGATTTTAGGGCTTCCTCATGTACTATAAATTTCCTTTATGTGTTTTTTAGTAGGAGTTACGCACTTTTGATACTCACAAATATATTTTGATTCCAAGATTCAATTTTGATCTTGGGATTCTCTTATATTGACTTCAGTTGATTAATTCAGTTATAGTTATGGGTTTTTATACTTATTATCATTGTGATTTCATCTATGCTTTCGATTATGAATGATATTGATTTCTTCACAAGTATGAGCGGCTAAAATCAATAGCTAGGATTGTGAAAGCTCTAGCAAATTGATAAAGTAGGGGAAGTATAGTTGTTGTTATGAAATGATACCCATGCATGCATTGCTTTATATTCATTAAAATAGTTTTCTTCACGGGTTCACACATTAGGAACCCTCCTAGATATTGCTTCTTACTCTAAAAGAGGAATAGTGACTAGGAAAAGACAAAGACAATAGTAATTTGGAGTTTAATTGTCGATCCATGCTTCTAGGTTTTATCTAAGTAAGATGGTTAGATTTCATCTAATAACTAGAGAGTCCAAAGGTAATATTTAACTTGGATCAAGATAAGGGTTAGTAAGGCAACATCCTGAGACTCAAAAAGAAAAGGGTGAAATCCTTCTGCTCATCTAAAACACTGTAAAAGGTACATAACTTATTGATTCTGCATGTAAAGTATTGGGTTGGTTCAATAAAGCATAATAAGCCTACAGAGTTGAGAAGCCTGGGGGAGCACAATCCTAATGTTCACCCACAATTGATTACAACCGAAGTTGATATAGTTACTTACTCGAGATTACTATACCCATTTACTTTTTTTGCTCTTCCCAGTGACTACAACTGTTGAAATCCATGAATCCACATGTTCCCTTAAGATTAGACTCTAACCTCTATTGGGTTACTATATTTTAACAGTGACCCTATCATCTTCTCAAAGGAGGTGTAGTTTGGATATCACCAAAAATTTAGCACCATTACAAGGGAATACAGTGTTAATTTATGATTTGAAGTTGTTGTAGTTTTTGGATTTTTCTTTTTGTTTTTGTTCCTAGTTAGGTATACGCTGGTGTATGCCTAAAACACAGTGTAGAGAAAATACCTTGCTCCCACTGAATTCAAATCCAGAGAGGATCCTACAAAGACCTAATAGGATGACTAAGCAAATAAAGATGAACTTCCTGAAGGGGTTCGTAATATTGTACCTCCCCCTCAACCCAAAAAAGTATAGGCTATTATTGATCGATAAACTGGTGAGATGTTAGCTCAAGCTAAATCCTGGGAGGAGGGTAATAGAAGAACCTTTGGGAGGAGCTATAAAGGTAGAGCAAGCTGAGCAGAGACAAGCAACAGATCGTCGAGCAGCAGTTGGTGGAAACTAGAACAGAGCTAGAGGTAACTGGGTTCAAGTAATCCCAGTATATCAGTATGTGTAACCTTATATATATGATAAAGAAGACTTTGTATATGTTGAGCCGATAGAGACTGGAGCAATAGTTTCTCCTCTTTTATCCCAGGTATCAAGTTTGACATCACAAGCGCAATGATCCAACTCTTAAATATAAAGGGTGTGTTTGCAAGTCCGCCTACAGATGATTCAAACTTGCAGCTTGCCAATTTCAATAGAATCAACAGTTTATATACAAATCCAGGGGTGAATCAGGAAGCACTCAGACTGAGGCTATTTCCCTTCTCACTTATAGGAGAAATATCTTTATGGTAAGGGGAACTTCCAAGAGGCTCTATCACTACATGGAATGGGTTGTGTAGGAAATTTTTGAACAGGTTCTTTCCTTCATCCAAGATGTTGCATCTTAAGGAAGAGATCTATAATTTTAGATAGGTGCAATTAGAATCTATGTATGAGGCATGGTTTAGGTTTAATAAGAAGTTTAGCATGGTGCCTAATCATTGGTTGTTAAGGATGAGCTTATTAGGGATATTTTATTGAGTCTTGAGTATTAGCTCTAGAATCATGGTAGATGCTATATCTAGAGGAGCTTTTATGACACTACGCTGGGAGGCAGCTTTAGAGATGTTAGATTAAATCTTTTTCACTAACCGAGGGTGGCAAACTCAAGAGGCTAAGAGGGAATCTAGAACATATGCTATTGGTGCCTCCTGCAACCAGTAAGTAGTTGATGACATAGTTGCGTAGCTAAGAACTGATATTGGGGTACTAGAAAAAAAGCTTACAGTAATGACTTCCAAGAAAGTAAATACAGTAGCAACGTCAGGCTTAGCTTTTAAAGCCAATGAGTTAGAATTAGAGGAGGAAGCAATTTATCTGGATCATCAGTTGGTGGGTTTTTGAGCCCAAGAGCAAGGGAATTAAGGTTGAAACTACTATGAAAGATATAGAGACCATAGCAGAGAGTGAGATGGTGACTTGAGGAAGAAGGATGACTATAGAAAGAAAGGAGATACGTACATTTCACCTGGAAAACGAGATGCAAAATCTAGAATGAAAGAGATGTTGGCTAAGCTAGTAAAGGGTCAAGAATATAAAAAGTTCATTCGTAAGGAGATTAAGGACATTATTTCCGGATTGACCCAGCTGGTCGAGTCATATAACACTGCTATCAAGCAGTTGGAGCACCAGTTTGGGCAGATGTCAGCAACTCTGAATCAGAGTCAACCAAATACCTTTTTGAGCAACATGGTGCAAAATCCAAAAAATGATGGTCATGTACTTAATATTACCATGAGAAGTGGATTACTACTAGAGATCCCCCATGACCTGATGCAAAAGCTGATGATGATGCGACACCTGATGTTGTGTCCGAGAGGGTAATAAGTGATAAAGGTAAAGTTATTAAAGACAAAGGTAATGTATAGTCATTGATCTAAAAATTAGATAAATTTTAAGACCATCCCCACCTTTATCTCATAGATTGAAGCAAAAGAAAGAGGAAGGTAAGTTTAAGCGATTCATTGAGATGCTGGAAAAATTAAGCTTGAACATACCTCTTCTTGAGGTGTTAGAGCAGATGTCTAGATATGTCAGGTTCATGAAAATACTGGTTACAAGGAAGAAAGGAGCAATATTTGAGGATGTTGAAGGTGTGCACAACTGTAGTGAAGTTACGACTAAATATTTGGCACGAAAAAGGGATGATCTCAGAGCATTCACTATAACATGCCTTATTATGTCATCCCAATTTGCCAAAGCCTTGTGTGACTTAGGAGCTAGTATTAATTTGATGTCATTGGTTGTATTCAAACAATTGGGCTTGAACCCTCTAGAACAAACTTTGATACGATTGTTGATGGTTGATCACACAGTGAAAAAAACTATGGGAATCTCGTTCAATATGATCATGAGGGTGGATAACTTTATCTTTCCTGCTGACTTTTTCCTCCTAAACTACGAGGTTGACACCGAGATGCCCATTATATTAGGAATACCGTTTATGGCCAAAGGTATCCTTATGGTTGACATAGAGAATAGTGAGGTGAAATTCCAAGTCGACGGTGAGGAAACTACATTCAACATCTAAAATTCAATGAAGCATCCAACCGACATGAGGGAAGTATTGGTGATTGATTGTATTAATGACCCTGGAGTATACTCTTATGGGTATCTTAATGACTTCTGAGTAGTAAAGATACCCGCATTGTGCCGTGATATTAAATAAATCTCAACGTAAGAGGAAAACCATGGTCTTGCTGATTAAGTCTGAGTAACCAACATAGCCATATCATGCCACGAAGTTAAATAAATCACTGAGTGGTAAGCAACCACTATTTTTAGTTTTCACATTTTTTTTGGTTTTTGTTATGTAGGTTTTTATCTGTTAGACTTACCAAGAATATGGTAAAAACTTGCTAATTTCATTGATCTCTAGGTAAGGGTCTGTATGATCAACTTATCATGGTCCTAATTCCCATAGTTTTCACATTTTTTTTGGTTTTTGTTATGTAGGCTGAAAAATTGAAAGTTAAGGACTTTGGCATCTACTTTTACTTTTGGGACCTCAAACTTAGGTTGTGGAACCATAAGTAACTAGAAAAATATTGAAATGCCAAGTCTAGATTGAAAGAAAGTGGGCCAAAGTCTTTGGCCCAACACTTGAACCTTACACCGATTGGCCACAGGTGGCACTTGCGCCCCATGCTTGGCCGCAGGTGGCAGGCGCCGGTGCAAGTCGTGGGTAGGGCATAAGTGGGCCCATTTTATAATTCAAATTTTGGGCCCACCAATACATACATATGACCTAAAGTATCCCCCCACCAATATTTAAACAACCTTAACCTCATTCCAACTCGTTCAAATCCTCAAAACTACACTTTTCTCTTTGAATTCAAACTTCCCTCTTAAAATAAAAACTAACCCCATACTTAAGAAAAGGCTAAATTGAAACTTATTTGAGATACCTACTCTTTACAACATGCTAAAACAAGTTCCAAGTTTGGTTTTTCTTGACTTCTTCATTATTCACTTTCGGCTCTTCATAAGAGAGGTAACTTTCTCAGCTCCTAATGGTTATGTATTGATCTATTTATTGTTTAAACAAGTTGATATGTGTATTCCAGTGTAAAATATATAGGATCTATCATTCTTGTATGTAGGAGCATTGAAGTAGACTAAAATCTTAATGTAGGGCCTTATTTTGAAGAAAAATCTAAAGTTAGGCCCCAAGCGAACGTTGAACTTGAATGAATAAAAGTAATACCACTAGTTTAACATGTTTTTTTCCTTGAAAGTTATGATTTATAATAGGTGTGAGCACATTGGACTTTTTAGGATTTTAAATAGGTTAAAGGGGTGTGAAAATTGAGGAAAAATTCAAACTTTTTCAAGTTTGGATTTTTCTTCAACTTTTGCTAGCCTTCACTTTTGTTGGAAACCAACAACTAGTTTTTCAAGTACATATGGAACCTAAATCTATGAAGAAAAAAAAGGATAATACCTCGAGTAGTCGGGCAGAGTCTTTCGAGCCTAGTGGTTCAGTGGAGGAATACCTGAGGTAGCAATATAGAGACACTACAATTGAGGTAACACATAGAGTTATGAGAGGACAGATGCACCAGGCTGCTCAGACAGTTGCATCCTAGCGAAGGATAAAGTCAGTAAGAATATCACCATCACACACTTCTCCACTAAATAATGATAAAAAAGAGGTAAATTCTGAGTCTACTCTACAAGTTGCTGTTCAGGACCCCCAGCTTGAGAAGGGTCTCAGGATTCAGCCAATGAGGCAGAGCAGGAGGAGCCATCAGCGGTGCCCCAGTTTGAGGAGGGTACTACTACTCATGTACATCAGAAAGATGTAACACAGTTTGAGGGTTTACATAACAGGCTACCCATGATACATTAGTACAATAGGAGTAGAGTCCCGTACCCATACATACCTCAGATACACCTCCTGAGAAAGAAAATCTGAGGTGGTGTATAAAAGGGATGAAAGAGATACTTGTTATTTATATTCATGATTGGGAGGCAGGCAGGCCTATGAGGTACATTTATGAGGAGCAAAATATTGGTCTATTGGGGCTGAATCTAATACCATAGTTATGGGCGACATTTGATAGATATCAGCTAGAGTGGATTACAAGACCACTTGGTTCTTATAGCGCAACTATGGTATAGGAACTTTATAAATCATATGGATCTATCATAGTCCTTTCTATGCACAGACATCTAGGCCTGGTGAGATTTGTGAGGCAGCCATAACTTGAGCATACACTGGTTAGAGGGCTCAGAGATGATATTTTGATAGAGACTATCAATAGGGTTATCTTTGGCCTAGATTACATTATTCCTGCAGCTAAAGCTGAGTGTGGCCATAGACTGAGGGGCACACGTGATCTACATATCATACGGGAGGCTGAGCACTAACAAAAGAGGATGGATATAGCTAAGTGGATAGCCAGTTATATTTCAACTTTAGGTGATGTGACCCTATGGATTGTGGGGAATGGTATGATCAAGAAGGGCCTATTGATATTTGAGACCATATTTTAGTGGTTGTTGATCAGATACCAACTAATACCTACTGCCTAAGATAATAAATTAACTTAGAAAGGATCAGTACTGGTTGCTTGCATAATGTCTGAATATGATATCAATTTTGTTGCCATTCTTTGGTATGAGTTCATGACAAAGTATTTGAGGAGCTGACTAATTTTCCATTCCCGTACATAACTTAGAGGTTATATGTTGGGGCTAGTATACCTAAGATACTGCGAGTAGATATGAGGGTACTTTCAATAGCGACTATGCAGAAAAAGACTACATAGGATCTGGCATATCTAGGCACTTCTAGGAGATTGAGAGAGCAGGAAGTAGTACCACGAGACTAGACTGAGGGCCTCATAGTTTCCATAGAGCCTGATAAGGTACATTGAGGTGATGAGGTTGTTAGTATTGTTATAGAGATAGAGGAGCAGAGAGAGGATCCAGACTCTAGAACGTAGGGCAAGGGGACACCAACCACTTCTTCTTCAGCCCCAACTTCAACCTCAGAGTTAGTTGGTATATCTTTAGAGCCTACTCACTCATTTACCATAACTCCTATTATAGGTATGATCCCTATATCTAGCGAATTTCTATATAGCTTAATGGATAACAAGAGGTCCACCGATGTTGGGTTGAGGGTTATTGAGATTGAGATGACTACCCACTCTGAGCAGAAGAAATTAGGGGTTAAGACTAGATTTGAGTCGGCAGAGGCCCTTTGGGATGTCTCATAGAGAGATTTACTGTCTGAGCTATGTGCCTACTTCCATACATAGCTCAATGAGTTTGAGAGATGGGTTATATCCTAATTCACTGAGATAGATACATCGAATCTAAACTAGATAAGGAAGGAGTTTGATATATTATGAGCAGAGGTACGCTCTCTTATAAAGAGTTGTGTAGAAGTCATTCCTTTAGTTATACCCCTTGTGGTCTAGATATTACCTCCACATAAATCAAGATAGTTTGATTTCTTCACAAACGGTGATGAGGAGGTCCCAGTAATTGGGGCCAAGAGAGGTCATATATACAACTTGCAGGACCTTGATATGACATATGACCTGGTATTTAAAAGGGCCAGACATAATTTATTGGAGACTACATTCATAGATAAATAGAGGTATGTATCTATAGCAGCGGGTGCATCATCTAGAAGTGGACCACCACTACTACTGCCTCTTCCAGATGATATGCCCCCATCTGGGGATGCTCATGATTCAGGCGCCTAGTGCATTCCACGTATGTTCTCACTTCCCTATGTTTTATTTTAGCGTATTGAGGATAATACAAACTATTAGTTGGGGGTGAGAATACCATGCCGCCATGTGTTTTTATTGCCGTGCTTTTTTTCTTGTTGGTCGTGGTATGGTTGTAGAACCGGTATGTCTAGGATAATTTTCTATTGTACTGGTTTTACTTTGTATTGTATTGTGTTTTTGTGTAATTATGAGATTTTTAAGTATTTAGGGTAGTAGTCATATTTTATTAATTTTTGATACCCTTCTAAAATTTTATATTTTAGAACTGTGTGAATGTATATGTGTGTGAACATTGTGGATCTTTTTATGGCATTAGAATTAGGAACATAATAATCACTTGCTAACAATTGCATGAACCGGATAGGTAGCAGTTGGTAATATTGACTCTGCATCGTGTGTTTGTGAGATACTACCTATTTTTCTTTGTGTGTTGAATTTAGAACTTGCCTGATTAGTCTTGCCTAGGTTGAAGGATAGTCGGTTAGTAAATGGATCATAGGTCTTTTATGGTTTTAGTCCACTTTTAGCCAAAGTGACCTTCTATGTGTGAATTATATCCCTTGATCCTTGTAAGCCTATTTTTCTTGTTTTACTATTCACATTTCCATTTATATTACAATGAACCTGTTTTGGCCTTGGTCCTACTTGGACATTATGCACCTCAACTCTGGAAAAATGCCTAAGTTGAGGGTGGTTATCATAGGGGTGTGTCATGTAAAATGGGTATGAAGAAGGGTAAAATAAGAGAAAAAATTAGTAGGGTTGAATGTGGTAGAAAAAAAAAGAAAAGAAAAAGAAAAATTGTGAAAAAGTGAGAAAGAAAGAATAAAATACCACACCCACTAAATGTGCAATAAAGAATAAAAAGGGGAGAAACAAGGGTGGAATAAAAAAATGGCTAGTAGGTAAGACCCCAAGGTTAATGTAGTGCCAAGGAGGCTTTGTCACTTGATACGTACATATATACCATACCATCCCTCAAGCCTATACTACAAGCCAAGAAAAGTCCTATAGTGATCCTAACTTAACTATATGAACGCTAAGGTAAAGAAAATTAGGGCAAGTCTATGGTATTTGACATGTATTGATTGGAACTTCTCTTCTAAGTGTGAGTGTCTATTGACTGTCCCTGTATTGACATGAATTATTTCATGTGAGTGAGTGGGACATTCTTATTGTGAGTGCACTTGAGTCATATTGATAGCTATTTTCTTGTTTTAGGTAGTGTAACTTGTATATATGAATGGTTGTTTGTTGCTAATGTAATTTTCATAACTTGATCCCATTATGTCATGTTGTTATGTTCTATGTTCATACACAATTGGTTTTGAAAAGTGAGATAGGAGGGGGATGTTGTAATTTGAGTTTAAAGTGTTGACTGACTGTCTTGAATAGCTTAGATTCTCCTAGTTAAATATTATTTTTATTTCTATTATGTTTTGTTGTGTGAGTATATGCAAACACTCTAAGTTGAAGGTGTTGATATGCAATAGAAATATAACACTTTCGATGCTTAAATGAGGAAAATATGCAAGTTTCTAAGGTTATTTTGCTAGATGTGATGTGTTTGGGGTATATTTTGCAGGAAATCATGCTTTGGATGCCAATTCTGTGAAAAAGATGAAAAAGGTGTTTTTGGATACTTTTGAAGCAATCATAGATGTTTGAGTCACTTTTCGGCTTGTTCGTGATCAGAGCATGTTCGAAAATTGAAGAAGAGCTGAAAAGATTACTCCAGGCACTTACTAAGTCAACATGTGGACTACAAGTAGGACCTGCGAACCATAAGTAGACAAAGCAAGTGCCAGAAGTCTAAAATCTTGAGAGCTGACTAGCATACCTAGGCATCTGATTAAGAGCTTCAAAATGGGGATATTCAAGGTCAACTTTTTCAGCATAGTAATGAACTTTTTATACTTCCCTTCTTTTTTCTGATACTTCAACCTCGGAAGAAAAGGTGGGTGAGGTCATGAATGGTCTTAACTACAGGATCAAATTCCTTCCTATTTCCTTTATTCTTCTCAACATTCTTACCATCACCCATTGATTTTTGTGATGATTCACCACTAGTCACAAGATTCTTAAGTTTCATTTCGAGCGTCTTATCAATATAACCAATATTATCCCTAACTTCATCAATTGTAGGAATGGGAGGATTAATGGCTTCATTACCACTGTGAGTGGTGATGACCAAACAGTGACTACTATTTTTTAGATTATGTACAGTGTTGCTCGAAAGAATGCTCGATTGATGTTAATTTAACATTTTCAACATTTGGCCAAACTGCTACTCAATATGCATGGGATTTTAAATTTTGGCTGAGGCCCAAAATAGCTTCCTTAATCTTCTTAAGGCAACTCTCTTGACTTTTCTGGCCCTTTACCAGCTTAAATAATATCACCTCTATTCTGGAATCAGCATCTCTACTCTCTGGCAGAATGTAAACACCACTCCCTTTGTATTCATTCTTACACCTCTAGTCACCATCTCTCTCTTTGATTTGATCCGTATTTCTATCCCCATAGTCCTTCTAACCATAGTTCCCCAGCCTCTTTATCTACATCAGAATCATTTGACTGTAACACCCCATATTTTTAGCCTTTGAAAATTTTTGAAATTTTATCTTCATTTTCATGAATACAAATCACCCAATGAGTTATAAGGTGACTATATGGGTCATTAAAACAAACCCCAGTCATAAGGTGGCTAGTGAGATTTTCCTGAGTTATTATTTTGGTGATGACTTGGGGGTAGCAAGTTGTAATGACTCTATACGAGTTGTAAGAGGTCCAATTGTGGTGTGTCTAATGTGACTTCAAATGTTACTATCCTGAGTATGAGAGGTGGGTATGAGTCATGAGGACTGGATATGAGTCGTATAGTATGACATTTAGTCACACTAATGTAGGGCCTTGGTTATTTTGTCTTGACTGGCGGCATTTTTTAGTCTTTTAATTAAGGTTACCTTGGTAATTTTTCTTTTTACCCACTTTTACCCAAAGTCCATAATAAGCATTTGGCGCATTATCTTAACACTATAATAAATTAATAACCCTCTTTACTCTGTCAAAATTCCTTCAAGCAAAATAAGATATGGTTTTCTCAAGGTTGAGCATCTAGGGTTAATTCAAGGTTTCTTATCTATAATGGAGAACCCTTCAGGCATGTTACTCTTCCCTAACTATTATTTTGTAAGAACGTGTGCTTTAAATAGTTATTCATATGGTTTTGATTTTAGTTTTTGAACATGGGTTTAGGGCTTTGAATGTTTTTTTAACACTATCTCCTATGGTTTACATATAATTGTACATGCTTTATTCATGATTTTGAACTTATGGGGTGAATGGGTATGGTGAATAAACTAGGGGGTTGTGGCTTCTCCCAATTTATGAATATTGACCATTGAAGTAATAATGACCTCAACCCCTTATTGTGAAATTGGTTTTGAATATGAAAAGTATACACATTGAACTACTCTTGAACTATTGCATAATGTGAAAAGTCAATAAAGTATAATGATTTTGAATTGAACCTTATGGGGTTGTGTAATTCCCCAAGCTAATGTATAATAGAACCAAGGGGGTTGTGAATTCCCTAAGTGAAGATAATTGTTTTGGCATGTTGATGCTACCTTGAAAGTGTAGTTGATATGACGATACCAACGGTGTATGCTTAAACATGTATTATGGTTCAATGAATGGGAATGTTTGAAAAATGATTTAATTGGGCTTTAATGAAGATTGTGTTGTTGAGCCATGAAAGTAGAGGTCTCAAGGGACCAATAATAGAAACCGCGGTAATCAATGTGAGGGTCTATATGATTGGATGGCTTAAGTCCCCCTCACTATTACATGATTGGGAGGTTCGAGTCCCCTATATAATATCACATATTTGGGTACTTAAGTAACCTTTGTATGCTGGGAGGTTCGAGTCCCCCAGGGTGCATATGTACATCATCTGGTTCATACCGCTACATGCACAAGGGCCCTTTCAACTAGGGGAGAGTTGGGCCCATATAGCTCGTGGGTGCCTTTTTATGTTGTGACGGTTGAGCTACACAATCCAGGCAAAAGTCTTAAAGTGCAAGTTAAGCCTTGTGCACTTTCTCGACATATTATTTCTATATGTATATGATGATATTCGCATGGTTTAGAATGGGATTTTACTTGGTTTATTTTATCCCCTATCCCTGAATTACATACTAGTGCTCAACCCACTAACCATCTCTGGATGCTATATTCCCACATGATGCAGGCACCAAAGATACTTCTACTTTTTCTATGCAGAGTTAGGTGGATTAGCTCAGTTCATCAGTCATTGTTGGTCTAGTGATGACCTTTCATTTTCTAAAAGACTTGGAGATTTCATCAATTTCCATTCATAGATTAGAACTGAGAGTTTATATTATCATTAACATTGTCATTGTCATGTCAGAGTCGGGGGCATGTCCCAACACTTTATTGATTTTGATTTTTTAAGAAAGCTTTATGGATTATTGTGGACTTAGGTGATGTTAGTTCTTTTTTTATCCATTATCAGTTATTGATATGTCTTAATTCACTTGAGCTTATCTTATGCTATCTTGTTATATGTTCATAATTTATCTGATATTAGGGGTATTATGTTCTGTTTGGTTAGGTACAGGGGGTGATCTATGTTCCTCGTTGGACTTGAGATACCTGTCATGACCAGGACTTAGTTTGGGTCATGATAAAGTTGGTATTAGAGCCTAGGTTTAGAGTCATTGGGTACCCACAAAGCTGTGTCAAGAAGAGTCTCTTTTATTTTTGTGTAGCATGCCACACTTATAAAGGAGAGGCTACGAGGCCTTTAGCAATGTTTCCCAATATTATTGTTTTATTATGGGTCTATTGAATCTAAGATCTTAAAATCTCCTTTAATTCTCGTATGTTTACTTTACAGATCATGTCTCCTAAAAGATTCGATGCTCGTGGAAACTTTTTTGTCCTATCTAAGGATAATGTGGATAGAGATCATCCTACTCAGGGAGTTCATACCCAGTCTAGGGTCACTACTTTTGATTGTCTCGGTGGAATTCCATCGATTCCCCTTAGATTTCCTCGGACACCTAGGTTAGTATGTCTAATGCTAAGTTTCGCCAGTCGATCCATTTGTTTTCCCCGTTGATGGCCTTTCAGATTGAGTGTGTTGCTTCTGTATACCCTATCTTCTGAGGTCACTAGACTTGGCCAATTTATGAGGTTGAGTCCTCTATCTTTCACAAGTTCTAAATTTGAGAAAGATCCTCAAAATTTCATTAATGAGATGGAAAATATTTTTTTTGTGATGTAGAAGGTGTGGAGTTTGCTGCTTATCAGTTGAAGGATATGGCGTATTAGTGGTATAAGGAATGGGACTAGTCTAGGGATAATGATACTGAGTTTGCTTTATGGGATGACTTGTCCAATATTTTTCTTGATTGCTTCTTTCCTTAAGAGTTAAGGGAGGCGAAGAAAGAGGAATTGTTGAATTTGAAGCAAGGTAGGATGACATTAAAGGACTATACCCTAAAGTTTCATCAGTCATCACGATATGCTCCAGAATTAGTATCTAGTATGAGGGCTAGAATAAGAAAATTTGCTTTTGATTTGTCCTTTGATTTGATCTTAGAAAGCAAGGTTGCCTTGTTTAACAAAGATATGGACATTTCTAGACTTGTGGTGTATATGCAACAAGTAGAAGAGGAAAAGAAGCAAGCAGACATGAGTGAAAGGCAGAATAAAAAGTTTCGATATTCATATTAGGGTGGAGGTCAACAGTAGAATGGTAGGGATGGTGGGAAATGGTCTAACAAAAAGTGGGGTAATTTTGGTTTCTTATTTATGGATAGTCCTTCTTATCCAAAGCCGTTGGGTGATCATCGTTTCCAAAAAAGTGTTGGTCCCAAGGAACAGGGTGCCTAGCATTAGTCTAGTGGGACCCAGTCAGCTCCATCATATCCCTTTTGTAGATTTTATGGTTAGGTGTATCATGGTCTTTGTGAAAAGGGGAGGAATAAGTGCTTTAAATATGGTCAAATTGGTTTTATGCAGAGGGATTGTCCCTCTAGGGTTTCTTTAGGGGAAATTAAGATCCATGTTGCTGCTTCGTCAGCTCCTGTATGAAAGGGTGGAACTTAAACTTTTGTCTCCGGTGTTGATTAGAACCGTCTGTATGCTTTTTCCTTCTGCTAGGATTCTAAGTCATCCCGTGATGTTGTTACTAGTATCCTTAAAATTTTCTCTCATGATGTATATTGTCTACTTGATCCCAGGTCTACCCTCTCTTGTGTGACCCCTTGTGTGGTTGTTCATTTTGGTTTTGATTCTGAGTGTATTCTGAATCCCTTCTCTGTATCTACCCTATTGAGTAACTCCATTACTACTGAAAAGATCTATAGGGGTTGTGTTATATCAATCTATGGTAGGAAGATCTTAGTGGATCTAATAGAGTTGGGTTTATTAGACTTTGGTGTGATCTTGGGGATGGATTCGTTACGTTCATGATATGCATCTCTTTATTGTCAGACCAAAAGTGTCAATTTCCACTTCCCTAATGAGCCAAAGACCAGTGGGAAGGTAGTTCACTAGTTCCTAAAGGAAGGTTCATTCTGTATCTTAGAGCCCAGAAAATGATTTCCAAGGGGTGCCTCTACCATTTAGTGCATAATAAGGATTCTAGATCTAAAGGTCCTTTTTTGCAATCTGTCCCAATGGTCTATGAATTTCCCGAGGTATTCCCTGATGATCTTCCTAGTATTTCTCCCAATAGGGAAATTGATTTTATGATTGATCTTTTTTTGAAAACTCATCCTATTTCTATCCCTCCTAATAGATGGCTCCAGCTGAATTGAAATAACTCAAGGAGCAGTTAAAAGATCTTCTAGATTAAGGTTTTGTTTTCCCTAGTGCGTCTCCATTGGGTCTCCTATGCTTTTCATGCATAATAAAGATGGGTCCCTTCGGATGTGTATAGATCATCACTAGATAAATAAGGTGACTATGAAGAATAAGTATCCATTTCCTAGAATTGATGATCTCTTTTATAAGTTTTAAGGTGCTAAGTACTTTTCCAAGATTGATCTTCAGTCTGGTTACCATCAGTTAAAGATTAGAGAGGTGGACCTAAGACTACTTTCCGAACATGACATGGTTATTTTGAGTTTTTGGTGATGTCCTTTGGTTTAACTAATTCCCCAGCAGCCTTTATGGATCTTATGAACTTGGTATTCTGTCAGTTCTTGGATTTGTTCATAATTGTGTTAATTGATGATATTTTGGTGTATTCTAAGAGTAAGTTGGATCATATGGATCATCTCCTCCTTGTGTTGGAAACCTTGAAAGATCAGTGGTTGTCTGCAGAGTTCTCTAAATATAAGTTCTAATTAAATGTTGTGACATATTTGGGTCATGTTGTTTCTAATGAAGGGATCATGGTGGATCCACAAAAAGTTGTGGTGGTTAAGAAATGTCCTAGCCCATGGCTCCAATCGATATTTGCAGCTTCTTAGGTTTAGAAGGTTATTATAGGGGGTTTGTAGAAAGCTTTTTATCTATTGCTGCCCCATTGACTAAGTTGACTTAGAAGAAGGTGAAGTTCTTATCGTCAGATGCTTATGGGGGTAGTTTTGAAAAGTTGAAGGAGAAGTTAACTTCGACTCTAATTTTGAATCTACCCGAGGGTACTGATTGTTTTGTTGTTTATTGTGATGCATCTTGGGTGGGAATGGTTTTTGTATTGATGCAACATGGTAAGGTGGTTGCATATGCTTTTAGGCAGTTAAAGGCACATGAGAAAAACTATCTGACGCACAATTTGGAGTTATTGGCTGTAGTCTTTGATTTGAGGATTTGGCGTCACTATTTGTATGAAGTCCATGTTTATCTTCTCAGACCATAAGAGTTTGTAGTATGTGTTCACACTGAAGAAGTTGAATCTCAATCAAAGGAGGTGGCTTGAGTTGCTCAAATACTATGACATGAGTCTCCATTATCATCCAGGTAAATCTAATGTGGTTGCTGATCTTCTTAGCAGGTTGTCCATGGGAAGATTATCTCATGTAGATAAGGAGAAGCAAGGACTGCTTAAGGAGATTTACCATTTGGCTAACCTTGGAGTTCATCTCCTAGATTCAGGGAATGGTTATGTAATTATCCAAGAGGTGGTTAAGTCATCTATTTGTGCGAGGTAAAGGAGAAACAGGCCTTGGATCCCAGCTTGATGCGGATCAAGGATGATATGAGTCACCAGATTGCTATGTCTTTTGAGATTGGTGGTGACGATATCTTGAGGTACCAAGGTACGTTATGTGTTTTCAATATCGATGGGCTACGAGAGAGGATCTTGGTTGAAGCTCATGAGTCAAGGTACACTATTCATCCTGGTTTGACAAAGATGTATCATGACATAAAGGAAATTTATTGGTGGACTAACTTAAAGAGGGATGTAGCAAATTTTATGGCTAAATGTTTGGTTTGTCAGCAAGTGAAGGTTAAGCACTTGAGGCCTAGTGGTTTGTCTCAAGAGATTGAGTTACTCGTATGGAAATGGAAAGTGATTAATATGGATTTTATTACTAGTCTTTCTCGGTCCCGTCATTAGTTTGATTTCATTTGAGTCATCATGGAAAGGATGACAAAGTCCGCTCACTTCTTTCCAGTTAGGGCTAATTATTCGGCGTAGGATTATACTAACACTTTTTATTAAGGAGATCGTGAAGTTGTATGGTTCTCTAGTTTCCATCATATCTGATCGAGGTAATAAATTCTAATCTTACTTTTGGTATTTCTTTTAGCGAGCTCTGGGGACTAAGGCGAGCCTTAGCATCACTTTCCACCCTTAGATGGATAGACAAGTGGAGAGGACAATACTGACCTTTGAAGATATGCTACGGTCTTGTGTGATTGATTTTAGTGGAAGTTGCTTTGACCATTTTCCTCTTGTTGAGTTTGCATATAATAATAGTTATCATTCGAGTATTGAGATGGCTCTGTTTGAGGGTTTGTATGGCAGAAGGTGTAGTCCCCTATTGGGTGGTTCGAGGTTAGTGAAAATAGGTTGTAAGGTCCCAACTTGGTTCACCAAGCTATGGAGATGGTGAAGGTAATTCAGGATAGGCTTAAGACAACCCAAAGTTACCAAAAGTCCAATGTGGATATAAGGCAAAGGGACTTGGAGTTTAATGCAAAAGATTTGGTATTCTTGAAGGTGTTTCCCATGAAAGGAGTGATGGGTTTTGGAAATAAGGGAAACCTCAATCTCCGGTATGTTTCTCCATATTGTATTTTGAGGAGAGTGGGTAATGTGGATTATGGGTTTTAATTACCTTCGAGTTTGGGCTCTATTTATTCGGTCTTCTATGTGTTGTTGTTGAAAAAGGTGTACACGATCCTTCCTTGGTCGTTCCTTTGGAAACTGTGGGTGTCTCATATTTCTTTTCCTATGAGAATTCTAGTTGAGATTTTAGATGGCAATTTCGTCGTTTGTGAGCAAAGGATGTGGCTTCGGTAAAGGTTCTATAGAGGAACCAAAGGGTTGAAGAGGATACTTGGGGAGATAAAAATTACATGAAGTCCAAGTACCCATTCTTGTTTCCTTCTTCGGATAATCACGCGAGAGGTATGTGTACTCTATAACTTCTTTAATTTCTAACTTTGTTAAAGGGAATTGTGATTTCCTTGATATCATTGTTTTTGGTCTTTGTTAAAGGTAAGTGTCGTTGTGTTCTATGTTAAATCGTGATAATAAATGTCTTTTTCCTATTATTTGAGGATGAATGATCCTAAGGGGGGAGAATGTAACACCCTAAATTTTTGGCCCTTGAAAATTTCTGAAATCTTATCTTCGCTAGCCTAAATACGACTCAGCCTATGAGTCGTAGGGTGACTATATAGGTCATAGAACTGAACCCAAGTCATAAAGTGGCCAGTAAGATTTGCCTGATTTACTATTTTGGTGATGACTTGGGGGTAACGAGTTGTATTGACAACATATGAGTCATAAGAGGGCTAATCATAGTGTGTCCAATGTGAGTCCAAATGTTATTGTCCTGAGTACGAGATGCGGGTATGAGTCATGAGGACTAGATACGAGTCATATTACACGACTCATTGTCACACCAGTGTAGGGCCTTGGTGATTCTATCTTGACTACGACTCATAGAGATGAGTCATAAGGAGTCCTAACAAGTCATTAAGAGACCCATAATGACTGGAGGCATTTTTAAGTCTTTTAATTAAGGTTACCTTGGTTGTTTCCCTCTTTACCCACTTAGACCCCACATCTATAAGACACCTTTAGGGTATTATTTTAAAAGTATAACAAATCAATAACCCTTTATACTCTCTCAAAATTCCTTCAAGCAAAGTAAATGAGGGTTTCCTCAAGGTTTAGAATCTAGTGGTCAATTCAAGGTTTCTTGTCCATAGTCAGGCATGTTACTCTTCCCCAGATATTATTTTGTAAAAACATGTGCTTTAAATAGTTATTCATGTGGTTTGATAATGGTTTTGGAACATGGGTTGAGGGCTTTGAATGTTTGTTTTTGAACAATGTCTCCCATGGTTTACATATGATTGTACATGCTTTATTCATGATTTGGAACTTGTGGGGTGAATGGGTATGGTGAATAAACTAGGGGATTGTGATTTCCCCCGAATTCTGAATATTGACCATCTAAGTGATAATGACCCATATTGTGAAATTGGTTTTAAAAATGAAAAGTATGCACATTGAACTACTCTTGAACTATTGCATAATGTGAAAAGTCAATAAAGTATAATGATTCTGAATTTAACCTTATGGGGTTGTGCAATTCCCCAAGCTAATGTATAATTGAACCTAGGGTTGTGAATTTCCTAAGTGAAGATAATTGGTTTGGCATGTTGATGTTACCTTGCAAGTGTAGTTAGTATGCCTATACCAACAGTGTATGCCTAAACGTGTATTTTGGTTCAATGAATGGGAATGTGTGATAACTAATTTAATTGAGATTTAATGAGGGTTGTGCAGTTGAGTCGTGAAAGTGGAAGTCCCAAAAGACCAATAAAGGAAATTGTAGTTGTCGACGTGAGGGTCTAAGTAATCGGGTGGTTTAAGTCCCTCTTATTATTATTACATGATTGGGAGGTTCGAGTCTCCCATATTATATCACATGATTGTGTGCTTAAGTAACTGTTGTATACTAGGAGGTTCGAGTCCCCCATGGTAAATATGTAAATCCTCTGGTTAGTGCAGCTACACGCACTGGGGCCCTTCCTGCTTGGGGAGAGCTGGGCCCATATAGCCTATGGGTGCCTTCTTATGTTATGACGGTTGAGATACACAGTCCAAACTAAAGTTTTTAATTGCATGTTAAGCCTTTTTCCCTTTCCCAACATATTATTTATGTATGTATATGATTATGTTCACACGGCTTGGAATGGGATTTGACTTGGTTTATTTTATCCATTATCCCTAAGTTATATGCTAGTGCTCAACCCAATAACCTTCTTAGGATGCTGTATCTCCACGCGTTGTAGGTACCGTAGATACTTTTACTTTTCTTGCACAGAGTTAGATGGATCAGCTTGGTTCATCGATCGTTGGTGAAGTGGTGAGTTTCCATTCTCAGAAAGACTTGGATATTTCATCAGTTTCCATTCATAGAATAGAATTGATAGTTTACATTATCATTAATATTATTATTGTCATTGTCAGGGTCGCGGGCATGACCATACATTTTATTGATTTTCGTTTTTTTAGAAGGCTTTATAGATTACTATTGACTTGGGTGATGTTGGTTGGTCATGTTTGATCAGTTATTGGCTATAGACATGTATTAAATCCCTTGAGCTTATCTTATGCAATTCGGTTATACGTTTAGAATTCATCCAATGTTGGGGTATTTTGTTTTGTTTGGTTAGGTGCAGGGGTGGTTTTCGATTCTTGTTGGAATTGAGATACCCATCACGGCCAGGACCTGTTCGAGTTTTAACAATGACCTAAAAGCTTTTCCTTATACGCCCATAACATTCACCTTCTCGAAATTAATAGTTGCAAACTTCTTTAATAATACTAATATCCATCCTCAGTTGTGAAACCTCTTGAGCCTCTGAATCATATACAAATCTATGCTCGCTGAAAGTACCAATGAAATAAGTGTCGGCACCTCTCTCTGCCTTCCGAGTATGACACCCTCAGTTGGTAATAGAGATCCGATCTAAGATCTCTGATTTTACATCTGAATGTATGTTCATGAATGCTCCGCCAGTAATTGTATTCACCATAGATTTGGAATTGCTGTTGAGTGGATGATAGAAAATCTCTAGCAGTTTTCTCCCTAAATTCAGTGACATGGAACCATCATCAACTTCTTGTTAAACCAAAACCATGCCTTATACACTGGTTTAGAATGCAATTGCCAGAAATTATAGATCTCGTCCTTCAATTGCAACATTTTTGTAGGAGGGAAGAAAATGTCTAAGAACTGCTTCCACAGCTATTTCTAAGTAGTAATAGACCTACATAGTAGTTATCCTAACCATAATATCGCTTCATCAGTTAGGGAGAATTGGAACAACCTGAGTCTCAACGTTTCCTGATACACCCAAGGTATACTGAATAAAATGCAAATTCCAACAAAATTTATAAGGTACATGTTTGCGTCATTAGTCGATGGGCTAGAAAACATACCTTTCAGATTTAACAACTAGATCATAGCACTAGTAATGTCAAACTTTACTCCTTGGGGTAAAGCAGGAGGAATAATGGCCCTTGTCTCGATAGGCTCTACATACCCCATGTCTTTATTTGGATTTTCATATGCTAAAAAATACTGAAAAGTAGAGGGTACAAGATTTCTATCCCTTTTACCTCTGTTGAGTTCTGCTTGATGATTAACTTTTTGTCTCTATCTCGCCTCTAGGGTTGTACACTGGGTAACTTCATTATCCCTCCTCACATTTGCTTTCATTAATAGTCGTCCAGTAGTTTGATCGGCTATCTCCTGAATAATATGCGGAGGTAGGGGAGGCAAGTCATGTGGGTCATCTCGAAGCACCTCTTTATGAGTTTCACGATCGTGGCCAGACATCTTACAATTCTATTATAGGATTCTTTCTGGCTCTGGAGCAAGTGGGATCAAGGGATTACCTTGACTCCTAGTACTAGGGATACACCGGTGTACTCCCCAAGAAAAATAGAAAATTAAAATCCAACAACTGCAATCAACCAATACTTAACTGTATTCCCCAGTAACGATGTCAAAATTTGATGTCACCCAAATTTCACATCACAATAAATTATAAAGTTATCATCGAACAATTATAGAACCCTCTTAATCTGACTATCTCACTGCCAAACATGTAGAATCTAACAATCTAGGTATTACCAACCATCTTGTGAAAATTTTGATAAATCTCACCCTTAACCTTGTGAGTCTGAGGGTGTTGCCTTACTATCCCTTGTCTTTGATCCCAATTTAAATATAACTTTGTGAGTATCAAGATATTAGACGAGTGTTGATAGCCTCGAATAACTGTTGTAACCTTTTTTTCCCAATCTCAATCTCTCTTGAGAAAATGATCTCAAATACAAGTGGGTTCTCAACATTGGCCACTATTGGGAAAACAAATAAACTAAAGAAAATAACAATGCAATTGTAAAAATAATCTAGAAGAATCTCACACATCCCCTACTTCATTATACTTCCAGGGTTCCCATAACCCTAGTAATGGGATTTAGCCGCTTGTAGGTGCAAGAGACGCCATGGAATTCAATAAAGAAAGGATAGAAATAATCTCACAACAATGGAAAAATAAAACCCAAAAACTCAAATTAATTAATCAACCAAAAACCAAGAACTCAAGAATTCCAAGATCAAAAGTCAATATTGAAATCAATATATGTTTATGAACAATATGAGTGTGTAAAACAACTAAAAACATCAAAAGAGTATTTATAGGTTACATAAAACCCTAAAAATCTAAAACAAAATGTATAGGAAAAACTTAGTCGGTGGCCACTTACGACCCCACTTATGGGATAAAGTGGCCCTATGTTGTGTAGGTGGCCATCGTAGGTAGTAAAAAAACTTCATAATCCTATAATGTTTTTGTACTTTACTTGTGAAGTCACCTACGGGGCATAGGTAGTACATACGAATTATAGGTTATGGCCCCGTATCTATCAGAATATCATTGGGGTTGCAGCTTCTCTAAACCTCATATCTCTGCAACTTGCACTGGTACATACGGGCCGTAGTTTACTCCTCATAAGTAACAGGCTCAACTTCTCACTATCAAATCCTCTTAAGTTGTACAATCTGAGACCTGGGATGCTACTTACGATGGCGTATATAATGCCCCGTAGCATTCTTGAATTAATTACTAGTTTGGTGGCATGTTTAAGGAGCTATTTATTTAAAAAATTTCTAGGTGTTTAAATGAATTAGCCTTATTTTAAGCTCTTAAACTTGAATGGTTCTAGATAGGTCGTTTTGACCTTGAGACGTAGGTTTTTAAGGTTGATTCATGTTCAGGAGTGTAAAGGGATTGTTCTGGGAAAGTTTCAGATTTTTTGGATCACGTTTGGGATGTATTTGGGTGGTTGATACAGTGGCTCAATGCGATCTCGATGCACCACATCGGTAATCGCATTGGCCAAACCAGTGTTTTGATGCGATCTCGATGCGTCACGTTGATAATCGCGTTGGGTACCGAGTTTGCAATACGTTTAATTTATGACTTTGGGAGGGCATTCTAGTAGTTTCCTCTCATCATATCCCAGCCATAACACTAGATTAAAATGTCTTTAGGGCATGTTATGCCCAAAAACACTCAAAACTCTTCAATACAAAACCCTAACTTCTCTCCGAGAGATCAAGAATTTCTTCTGAGTCAAGATTCTTCAAGAGAAGAGCCAAGACTGGGGTTCCACTCTTCGAAACAATTTATATAAGGTATATGGGACTACTCTAAAAACCTTGGTCATGAGTTTAAATTTTTTATCAAGATTATAGATCCCCAATTATGATTTATAATGAAATAGTCGATATTATTTTCGAAAATTATGCATCATAGGGTTGTTTTGATGAAAATATGTGTTGTCTTGAATCATTTTTCATTGAAGTTGATCTATAACTAGGGATATATGATTTTGTCTATTTGTAAAGTTTAAATGAGAGCATGAAAGATCAAAACCTCCTCTTTTATCATGATATTGTCTTTCTTGATTGTTATGGGTTGCTTAAAGGCATGAACTTTCTAAACGAAAACTAACGGGTGAATGCTTGATAAATGATCATGGTTTGGTACTTTTTTTGACATATTGAGAATATGTTTTCATATAATAAATGTTTATTTTGTCAAATTAACACCTTCCTTGGATTTTTAAAGAAATTACAAAGATGAGGTGACCATCTATTGATTCTGTAATTGGGAGGAGAATGTTTTGACGAAGGTTTTGAATGAAAGATTTATTGCATAGCTCTCTCTCATCTGATGTTTAAAAGTGAGGGTGGTCACTAGTATGATAATAAGTGGAAAAAGGATACAGATTGATATGATGTGATTTGATTGACTTGCAAGTCAGGGTATGATGATACCAGATGATTACACTCCCTTAACAAGTGAGTATGGAATGTTGTGAAAGTATAGATCATGCTTGTTTCAAAGAACTAAGAATTGTGCTTAAGAGAGCTAGTAGATTACCCAAAAAAGGCATTTGAGTGTAAGGGCTCATCACTGGAAACTATAGTTGCCGATGCAGGTCTTATGATATTGTATCCTACATGGGAGGATAATAAAAATGATTAGGACATCTCACATAGGGGGGATTCCTGCGATATGCTCCCATGGGGGGTATCACCATCTCCAAATCCTGGTGGCTACTTGGATTAGAGTCTCGGTCACTGAGTCAAAGGCGGGTTCCACATAGACCGTGGAATTTCAAATTTGTAGGGTATATCGACTAGCTCAAAAGAATAACAAAGAATGAGTCAAGAACTATTTCAAAATTTATAAATATGCCCAAGTATTTTTACTTTCATAATGTTCATTGTTTCCACGATATGCTCTCATCTATTTTGAATAATAATATTATTACCTTTGAGTTGTTTCACATACCAGTACATATGTATTGACCCCCTATATTTTAGGGTCTGAGGCACAGTCCAGGGGTCCCACCAAATTGTAATATTATCTGATTGAATAATACAGTTGGTGAGCCTTCTTTCTTTAGGAAGGCCTGTTGCTATAATGTTTTTCAAAATTTTAGTTTTGGGTCCGACTGGGGGTATTGTCCCAGTTATAGACAAATTGATAAAATTAGATGAATTAGAGATTTCGTAGACAGTGATATATATTGCCTAGATGTTTTATTGATTTCATCTCGTATTGTTAAATTGAACAAATATTATGACCATGATTCCGTCTATTTACTTCTGTATTTCTCTTTACCGTATGTGAATGGTGTTCGTGATTGCCAGATAGTAAAGAGGCACCCAGACCTCTATGGTTCGGGATACCTGTCACGGCCAGGGCCCAATTCGGGTCATGACAGCATAAGTTGCACTTACGCCACATAAGTGACTTCGTAGGTGATGTTTTTTGTAATTTTCAACTCATTTTCTTCTGTTTAGCTCCCAAAACCTAGTTTCCTGCAAAATGGACACAAAATCACATCATATATACCAAAACAAACCAAATTACTTGCATGTTTTTCGTTTAAGAATTGAAAGTGTCATGTAACCATGGCACATCACTAACACCTCAAATTTTTGAGCTAGAATTTGAATTGTCCTTCCTATGTGTATAGACTCGAATCTAATGATTTCTATTTAGATATAAGTGTGAACATAAATTCTTCATCAATTATTTAGGTTGGGAACATCTTTGGAGATTAATTGAGGTCATAGAAATCTCTTAGCTCAAAGTTGAGCTGAGAACTATCCTACCAATTGAGTTTTAGTGGATGTTCTTACTTGGGTCAACTTCCAATGACCACTACTTCAAGAACAAAATGCGTTAGGTGGCCTACTATATACAAAATTAAATGTCTTTGAGTCTACTTTCTAACTCAACTTACCATTTGTCAATTTGAATTCAAAGTAAAAAGTTATAGGCATTTTAGTGAGGCACTACCTAAGGTGTGCGATGGGCCATCGTGGCACAACTGCTACCGTGCAATTGGGCCTGCGGTGCGACCCCACTCCCCCTCCTAGATGTAAAAAAATGTTTTCCCTTATTTTATCAAAGAAAAAGGATCCTTTCACCCCATATAACTCCCCTAATCTGTTTTATAACCCTAAAGTCATCCTAAACTAGTAGAAAATCTCCCAAATTCCTCATTCTCTTCATCACCCAAAGTAGTCTCATAAAACCTGTATCCAAACTCAAAACAACATCTGATTGGGACATACCCCCGACCATAGTAGAAACCCAAAGTATGAGAAATAACAAAAGTATGTAGAGAAGTCCATTACCTGAAATAGAGCCTTCCAGAGTATGGAAGATCTCCACATCAATCCAACACAAAGTTATCCCCAAATCCAAGTTACCGGGCAAGAGGAGTAGTATAGTTGGTTCCTGCAATGCATGAGGATACAACGCCCGAAGATGGGTTAGCGAATGAATGCTAGCATGTACTCAGGAGTAAGGATAAAATAACACCAACATTTAAAACCAAGTAAATAACCATATGCAATCACATCCATACATATGTGTGTGTATATATATATATATAACATCCATGCTGAGAAAGGAAATTGAGTTTAGCATAAATTTAAAATGATTAATCTAGGTTTGTGTAGCTTTATCGTCATAATCCATACATGGGCTATTGGGTCTAGTGTTACCTCCTAAATGAGCCCCAGTGTGTGTAGCCACATGAACCAGAGATATCACAGGGGTCGGGGATTATCGTATACCCTTCGCCCTCCATGATACATATATATATGTATAAACTTAGGAGATTCCAATGTACCCGACAAGTACAAGGTCGCCATGACCAAGCCTCATATTGACAAATATGAGTTTCCAGTATCTATCCATCGAGCTCTCACCTTTATGATAAGCTATCACAACCTACTATTATTGGTCATTGGAACCTAACAAACCAACTAATTCTAGAAGTTGTTTACCAAGGACTTAGGAAGTTGAATTGTCATACTGACTATAGCTTGCAAGCAATGTCATTAGCCAACACTTAGGGGATTCCCATGTACCCCACGTGATTACTAATTAAACAAAAACCATGGACACCAAGGCCTTTCCAAATCATTTAAAACCAACCAAACCAATTTAAGCTTCATTACCATATTATGCAATGCAATAGTTTCAATGAAAGTCAAACTATGTGACAAAACCATTCTTATAGGCATTTAAATAAACATACTGAGGGAAAATAGTTTCCAAAACTAAAACCAAGAACCAATTGACCATTCCCATGAAAACACATGTTCAATTCCATAATTTTAACATGAAAAACTATAAATAAAACATGGGAAAACATTATCCAACCATTAGTAATCAAAACCCCCAACATATATTTCAAAACCAACACAAACCCACAATTATGCCATGAAAACCATTAAGTAAAACATTATTTTAGTTGAACAAAAAATGAGGGAGTAGTAACATTCCCTATACGCCAAAGAATATGAAGAGAAACCACCCTTGAGAGCCTTAATTGACCACCTTGAAGGAAGCCCTAGCTTTTTATTAACCCGAGAGCTTAAGAGAGATTTGAGAGTATTTAAAGTGTTTTTGATTGAGAATAATAGGGTAAATAAAGTCCCACAAGTATTTAAAGACATGGAGTCAAAGGGGGTTAAGAGGGGAAATGTTCAGAACGCCCCTAACTTAAATTGTAAAAATCACCGCAGGAGGGTACGGTTTCACCTCTCCAATCGTACCCACATGATACGAGTGGTACCCTCCATTCATTCCTTGATCATATTATTGGAAACCACATTTTTTATAACATACGACTCCTTTACCTAAGTTGTACCTTCATCATATGACAAGTACCCTAAAACTATATCCAAGATAGATCAAAAGGGGTTGGAACTGTCTAATATATGAATGGCATGACTCTCTCGTACTATCTCCATATAACTCGTGTGGAGTCTAGTCATACCTAGGACAGTACATGATCAAGAACACACTGCTTAACATATGACTTGGTCCCCCTAGGTCAGACCTACATCATACGACTAGTAAATCTTAGTCGTATGATATCCAGAGAGTTCAAAACTCAGGAAATTTCTAAGGATCAAAACCCAAGGTGTTTCATTAATTAATACTATATGTTATCATTTTTTTCAACTACCTTAAGACCAACACTGAGATAGCTAAGAAATAATTTGAAACAAAAGATACGTGGAATTCTATATAGTGAAAACCAGTGTACTATAGCCTCACACTACGATGTTTTAACTAATAGATCACCTAGTGAAAATAAACTTAAATAATAGAAACTGAAAATCCATAGAAAAGAAGAAATAATTTATAAAAATTTCATGACCCTTGATATCAAATACCATAGTTCATTTAAAGCAACAGTATGTGTAGGCATATTACTAAGGTAAAAAGAGTCATCACGCAAAAGAAAAGCCCAAATTAAACTCAAGTTTGCCTTCAAAAAAGAGATGAGAAATCGATGTGCCACGTACTATAAAAATTAAAATAAACTATACAAAATAAAGATTAAACCCGAATAGTAGTTCCACGAAAGGTCATACATGTCTCGTCTCAGACATCTGAATAACTGAAGCTTAAGATTGCAGTATGAGATTTGAGAATATGAGATGAAACATAAGAGAGTTAACAAAACTGAATTTTAAACTATAGTGAATAGTTAAGTTTATTAGCATTCAAATTTTGAAGATGAGTGAAAGATTTTTGGGTAGAAGAAAAGAATATATACCGTAAAATAAAATGCTCTCACTTAGTTTTAAAAAACAAAAATAGAAAGTTGTACAACATTTTTTGCACAATATACAATCTCAAAATATCAGTCTTTCATTCACTCATTATCAGAAAACATTAAGCAAAGACCTAAAAATAATGATGAAATGGAGATTAGAAAATCAAGAGTATCGATGAATATTTTAGTATCTTCTGTTAGAACAAAGAGGTTTTTTGTTAGAACAAAGAACTGAAAGAATGTATATTTTTGAATATAAATAAATCATATAAATGGAAAATATAGGGACAGAATCAAGATGAATGAAAAAATAACAATGAAATTAATCAATGAAAATGGGCAATTTGAAGAGAACTGGAATAGGATTGAATGAAAGTTTGAGAGAATCATTGAATCTAAATGATAAAGGTATATTATTCTTCAATTTTCATACTCTACCTCTTCCACTTGATTCTACAATAATTTAATACTTTGTCAAAAGTAAATTATCATTTAGATAATCAATAACACATTTATATAGATTTTAAGAATTCAACATCTGATTCTAAAGTCCTAAATACATTAATACTGCAATTATTATGGATGCAAACACTCTAACATTAGGATTAGAGAAAAACAAATCCTTCTGATTTAAAAACTAAAAAAAGGCCCATATATATATAGATGTGTGTGTGTGTGTGTGTATACATATATGTACATATATGACTATATGTATGTATATATATGTATATACATATACATATATATACATATATGTATATATATCAACGGTTTCACATGTAAAAAACTGAAACGTGAAGTGTTCTCTTATTTAATATCTCCATATCTCCTCCAACATCAACAACCCCTATTTTATTTTCTGAACATAAGAGAATCACATACATAGATAATATTAATGTATTAAATTTCATAGTAGCTTTCAGGAAAAATAAATAGAAAAAGGATCAATTGTTGATATGAATATCCAATCTCATATTGAACTAAAGGATATATGTTTAAATTTGCTTCTAGTGTTATCTACTTCATAGAGCTTAGGTAAAACACATGCAAATCATATTGGAGTATTGTAATACCCCATACTTTTTTTATTTCAGTTCAGCTCATAGTGCTTGTATAAGAGTCTTAGAATTTTAAAATTTCTCTAAGTGTTGGGTACTTAGTCTTATTTTTGGCCTATTAACTTCGAGGATTTCTAAACTGGCATTCCCGACCACAAGACGTAAGTTTTTGAGTTAATTCATGTTTAGGGGTGTAAGGAGCATGTCTCTAATTTTTCGATTCCATACTCCGCCACGATAGTGGCATGTCACGGTGTGTTTAGAGATGAAACATCACCGCATTGTGGTGCCCCTGTAAACAGCATTCCAGTTATAAATTTATTCTCTGAGGGGCAATCATATTTTTCCCCACCGACCCAATTCGTAAAAACACGAGATTAAAGTTCAGTTAGGGAATTATTTTCCCTAATTCTCATAATTAGTCTCAAATACAAACCCTTCCTTCCCTAAGTTCATCAAACTCAATCCCCTTCCGTCCAAGAAAACCAAGAAATTGTGTTTCCCAAGCCAAGAACATTCAAGAAAGCTTTCAAGATTGTGTTTCCCTTTCAAGTTTAAGGGCCTAAGATATGTGTGATGTCCATCCAAGGTACCTTTTCACCCATGGATTTCAAGAATCCTTTTTTATGTTTTAAATTATGAATTTTACATATTTATGATGAATTATCTCTATGAAACTCTTATGAATTTTGATTATAAACTAGAGTTACATGTGTTTTACGATAAGTCAGTCTTTACACATTTGAAAGATGGAATTTTCATGTTAAAATCCTTAATTCATGTTGTTAGTATTGTAATTATGTTATTATCACATGCTTTACCTATTCCCATTCTTAAATTAATGACTCCCAAGTGTTTAATGAAATGTCTAAATATTGGGTTTTGAGTAATTATCCTTTATTATGGTTTTTAAAGCTTTCATAGGTCATCATTGTTATTTCTATTTAGTGTTGGTGGGTTATGAACATCCAAAACCTAGTTGTTTACATAATTTTAGTATTTTTTAGAATCAGCGCGCAATGTTGTTTTCAAAATGCCATAAACTAAGCTTACCAGCTTCAGTGCATACACCAAGCAGTATTTCAGTGTCATTCAATTGGGAGTAACTCTTAGCACCCAGCAAACCTAGATATGGTGTTTCCCCTCTTCAATTAGGGATCAGGCACTAGTAGCAATCCCTAAGTTCCAAACCTATGGCATCACCATAGATTTTGAGGGGTCTCAGCATGACACTATCGTCCTTGCGCACATCAGCTCAGCCTTGTGGAGTCCACATCATCAATCAGATGCTTGTACCCTTGGCAAGGTACCAGCACCCTTCCAAATGGGTTATATATTGGATCGGCCTGTCGGTTATAACTAGCTCCCATAGTTTCAGTTTAGTATTCAGGGCAGAATTCAATTCAGCTTTGTTTGACCATAGTATACATTCTATCAGCTATTAAGTTATCAGACTTTGATATTTCAATTTACAGACTATTTAATAATCATGTTATATGCTTGATCATGCATTCTCAGATTTTACCACTGAAATGCATTTATATTCAATAATCCCATGCTATTAAATTAGTCTTCACTTCATATACATAAACTCATGCATTTCAGCCTAACCTCATCTCATATACTAGTATATTTAAAGTATTAATCGCATACTTTTCTTTGTGTTATGATGTTTAATATTATAGGTTCGGACCCTCAGTTTCCTGACTGTGCTTAGACAGTCTAGCTTGTCAAGAACAGCAGCAGTGGTAAGTCCTCATATTTAGAGGACCTGTTATGTTTCTTTCAGTCATTTTAGCATTTTATTTTCTTAGTGATTTAAAGTTAGTTGGGGATTTGTCCCATCAGCTTCATAGTTAGTCAGTTAGAGGCTTTCAGACATTTCAGATAGTCAATTAGTTGTTAGTCTTATCAGTTAGATTTCAGTATTTTTACATATGCTTTAGACTTGTGGATTCAGATGTATTGTTTTTAGTATTTAAACCTTATTGCATTATTCAGTTGTTTTTGTGCATGTCTATTATTACTATATTACTCAATTCTTATAGCAGATACCATTTCATGGGTTAGCTTATGGTCACTTATGACCGTAAGCACTGTTGTCGCGACTAGGGGGTAGTCTCGGGTCATGAAAAAACTTGGTTCAGTGCCTAAGGTTTTACTATGTCCTAGGGAGTCTGAAAGTTGTGTTGAGTAGAATCTTGTGCATGGGTGTGAAGTATGCCACACTTATGGACAAGAGACTATGAGACATTTTAGGAAAAGTTTCCCTTCTTTTAGTTTCATGTCATGAGAAAGAGCATGAGCTCTAGTTAAACTCTCTTTCTAATTCATTCTTCCTTCCATTAATAAAAAATTCCTCCCAGAAAAAATAACATAAGAAGAAATGGAAATCAACCCGCACCTTTGCCTGTTCAAAAAGATCCCTTAAATGATTATGAGTCTCACGCTGAGTTCAGAGGTGCTTTCACTACATTAGCTCACTCAGTAGCAGCTCAGAACAATCAGCAAACTGCTATCCCCGCCAATTCAGTGGCAAAGATAGCTACAGCTAGGAGTCGGGACTTCACCCGAATGAACCCTCCTCGGTTATTGGGATCTAAGTATGATGAGGATCCACAGGAGTTCCTTTATATAGTTTAGAATATGACTAATATTATAGGTGTCATATCTGGTGAGAGTGTAGAGTTAGTTGCTTACCAGTTATAGGATGTAGCTCACACATAGTATAAGCAGTGGAAGGGGATAGAGGTACAGCTCCAGGGCCTATAGAGCGGGAGGAGTTTGCTACAGCCTTTTTAGTTAGATTATTTCCATTAGAATTAAGGAAAGCTAAGGTGTTGGATTTCATTAATTTGAAATAGGGCAATATGAGTATGAAGGAGTACTTGCTTAAGTTTACTTATTTGGCGAGGTATGCTTCCTCGATGGTGGATGATAATAGATCTAGAATGAGTAAGTTTATTTCAGGTGTAGCTGATAGTGTGGTTAAGGAGTGTAGGACATCAATATTGATTAAGGATATGGACATATCTAGGCTTATGGTCCATGCTTAATACATTGAGGAACAAAAGCTTAAGGATAAAGAGAGAGAGAGAATTAGAGAGATAGAATAGGTAGCTTTAACTTTTGTCAGTCGAGCTCAGAGGGTGGTAACTATTCCCTATTCTGTCAAAACTTCTCAGCACCAGCTCTATCTCCAGCTAGTGCACCAGTGCCAAAGTTCAGGAGTGTCAGTCGGGATAGGGCACCAAGCTCTAAGTCACAAGGTATTGTGAACAGTGATAGTACTAACCTACTTTGTCGAAGATGTAGTAAGAATCATCTAGGTGAATGTAGGGCTGGTAGTGATGTGTGTTTTGGATGTGGCAGGTCAGGCCACAGAATTAATGAGTTCCCAGCGAGTATGTAAAAAGGTAAGAATGATCGCTAATATGGTCAGAATAATCCTCTAGCAGCACCAGCAGGTTATCCAATACAGCAGGGCACCATATCCAGTGCCACCGATAGATAGCGCTAGAACAGTATATATGCACTTCAGTCCTGGCAAGATCAGAAAAGTTGTCCTGATATCATTATGGGTACATTATAGGTCTTTCACCTTCATGTGCATGTTTTACTAGACCCTAGAGCCTTACTTTCTTTTATAGCCCCTTATATAGCTGTTGATTTCAATGTCATCCCTAAATCAGTAGTAGAACCTTTCTCAGTGTTTACCCTAGTGGGTAAGTCTATTACATCCAGATGAGTGTACAAAAAATTTTTGGTTATGGTATCCCAGAAAATCAATTTGGTAGATCTTGCAGAGTTAGATATGACTTATTTTGACATTATTCTCGCCATGGATTGGTTCCAGTTGTACTATTCTTCAATTGATTATATAAATAGGGTCATTTAGTTTTAGTTTCCAAGGGCTAAATTATTTCATATCTTAGAGAGAGAAAGATGATACCTAAGGGGTGAGTTTACCATATTGTTCAAGTCAAAGAATCTAGTTTTGAGACTCCAAGTCTTGAGTAGGTTCTAATAGTGAGCGAACTTTCAGATGTGTTTCTTGAAGATCTTCCCAGAATTCCTCCTAAGACATAAATTGACTTCAGAATAGATCTCTTTCCAAATACCCAGCCCATCTCTATTCCACCTTACAAAATGGCTCCAGCCAAGCTTAAGTATTTGAAAAAATAATTAAAAGATCTCTTATATAAGGGTTTCATCAGGCCCAATGTTTTTGTAATACCCCAACAATCCAAACCAATATTAGAACCATGCTTTAAGTTCATGCAAAATAAATTAAAGTACTTTGGTAGTTTATGAGTGAGCTTGATCTATATTAAGGTGTAACACCCCACGTTTTTGGGAAAGGATTCAAACCATTGTTCCTAACTATACATACCTAAACCCAATGTTTCTATGTCTATTTATGTTTGATGATCAATTCTATAGTTTGGAAATATTTTTTTATATCAGTTGAGGTCATAAAAATCTCCTAATTCAAAGACAAGTTGAGAACGCTTCCATTAACTAAGTTTTAGTGAACGTTCCTTCTATGGTCAATTTTAAATGTCATTACTCATTGTACATAATGAGTTATGTGTCCTACCACATACCAAAAGAAATATATTTGAATTTTCTTTATAATGCATTTGGTTTTACCTTAATCCGATATTGAAGTGGAAAGTTATACTCATTTTATTTAAGCCTGTCCATCTGTCAACAAAGTGACGACCTGAGTTGACAAGCCGTCAACTAAATGATGACTTATCAGCCCAAGTTGTTATCCCAACCATAAAATCATCAACTTCATCTTCCAAGTGACGACCTAAGTTGATAGGCGGTCAACTAAGTGATGACTTATTAGCCCAATTCGTCACCCATAATCAGTATGTGATAATTTCATCTACAAAATGATGACTTGAAGTGATAAGTCATCACCTAAGTAAGACTTATCAACCCAAGTCATCACCCATGACCAGCAAGGGTCCGAATCCAACAATGAGTTGGCGACTAAAGTTGATAAGTCATCAACTAGTTGATAACTTATCAAGTCATCAACAAAAAAGTTTAGCAATTCTTATTTAACTTTGGACGGATATTTTGGTCTTTTCCTCACCTAAAACCCTACCCCTCACATGATTTAAAGCATAAATATGCATTATTATCCATCACTTATCAGTTTTAGATGCCAAACTCCTCATTCACACTCAACATCAAGATTAGGGTTTCCTTTCAAGATTATTCCCAACAACAAGATTCAAGCTCTCCTTCAAGAAAATCAAGAATTTAAGATTTCCAATCTAAGAACATTAAAGAAAAGTCAATTCTCTTTCAAAATTTAAAGATCTAAGGTATGTCAGATGTTCATACATGGTCCCTTTTCACCCATGGAGTTCAAGAACCCAATTTCAAGTTTAAAAGTATGATTTTTACATATTTTTATGAATTATGTCCATGAACTTTCATGAATTTCGAATTTTATATCATGTTTATAAGAAATTATTGTTGTTATTAAACCCTACATGTTTGAATGGTGTTGTTCGCTGATTTAGGCCTTAATTGGTGATTTAGTATCAAAATTATTGTACTACCACATGTTTAAAATTATTCTCATGCTTAAGCCATGCATTGTAAGTGTTTGATGAAATACCTCAAAGAATGAGTTTTGAATATTGACTATATGTCATGTCCTCAAAGTTTTGTTATGATCTTGTTGTTATTGCTATCGAGTCCTGGGGGTTTGAATACTTGAAATTTAGCTATTTACATACTTTTAGTATCCTCAAAATAATTTTAGTTAAACCATGAGCATAGTTGATTTCTCAGTTATTATTATCACAATGAGCACTATCAAAATTCATAATCAGTTAAACTCAGTTCAGTCTAATAATCAGTGTCATTTAGTTGGGAGTAACACTTAGCAGCGAGTGAGCACAGGGATGGTGTCTCCCCAGTCAGTTTGGCTTGATGTACTAGTAGCATTCCCTAGGTTCCAGATCTATGGCGCCATCATAGATTTTGAGGGGTCCCCCGTCAGTTAGGCATGACACCCTTGTCCTTTGGGACCTCAGATTAGTGGATCCACATAACCAGTGTTAGTACCTGTGGCACGGTACTGACACCTTTCCATCTCTGGTTACTGGTTGGACCGTGATAGTATATTAGGGCATGTCAATTATAGTTAGCTCCCACAGCCTCAGTCCAGTATTCATCTCAATAATTCAGTTTCAATTTTTGCTTGACCATAGCATATAAATATCAGTTATTTATTTATCGATATTCAGTATTTTAGTTTATAGACTATATTTAGAACATGTTCTATGCTTAGTCATGCATTCTCAGTCTTTACAAATTTCATGCATTTTACTCAGTACTTTATGTTATTCATTTAGTCAGTTATTACTCATGCACATAAAACCATGCATATTAGCCTAACCTCATTTAGCATACCAGTACATTCAAAGTACTAATCACATACTTGTTTCTTGCATTATGATGTTTAATATCATAGGTTTGGATCCTCAATTCCCTAATTACACATAGGCATACTAGATTATCAGTTATAGTAGTAGTAAGTCATCATACTTCGAGGACATGGTTTATTTATCTCAATTTACCATATCATTTTAGCATTTTTTATTTAGTCAAAGTTAGTTAGGGTTTTTCCCATCAGCTCCACAGTCAGTTAGTACAGGCTTTTCAGACTAGTACAGATAGTTAGTCAGTTTTCAGCTGTTTTATCAGTATTGTTAGTATTGTTTTATAGACATTATCACTATGTTTTAAAACCTTATGGCATTTTTTAGTTAAATTCTATATATGATCTATTGATAACAGTTATACTCAGTCCTCATAGCAGGTACTAGTCATAGGTTAGCTTGTGGTCTTTCGGGACCGTAAGCATCGTGTAGTGCCCAGGGTGTACTCTCAAAGCATTACAAACTTGGTATCAAAGCCTAATTTTTTAAAGTGTCCTAGGGAATTTAAAAGTCACATTGAGTGGAGTCTTGTGCATGGGTGTGAAGCGCACAATACTTATGGATAAGAAGCTACAAGACATTTTAGGAAAATTTTCCCTTCTTTCGATGTTCATGTCGTGCGATAGAGCATGATCTCTTTCTAAACTCTCTTCCTAACTTATCCATTCTTTTATGTACAAAAAATGCCTCCCAGAAAGAGCAACAAAAGAAGAAATGGGAATCAGCCCGCACCTCCGCCTGTTCAGGAAGATCCCCCAAATGAGTCTATCTCTCACGCCAAAGTTAGAGTTGTTTTCACTATCTTTTTCTCAGAACAATTTGTAGGATGTTGTCCTATCTAGGTTTTTGATTCATGCTCAGTTGAGTGAGAAGAGGAGCGTAGGAAGAAATAGAAAAAGAATAAGAGGGCCTAAATGAGTAGTTTTAAGATGAGGTCAAGGGGTAGTAACTGCTCCCACTTCCATCAGAAATTTTCATCCTTAGCTCCACCTTCAACCAGTGCACCAGTACCTAAGTTTAAGAATGATAGTCGAGATAGAGCACCAGGCTCTAAGTCACAAGGTAGTGAGAAGGGTATTCGTACTAATCCGCTTTGCAACGAATATGGTAAGAATCATAAGGGTGTGGGCAGAGTCGACAGTGATGTATGTTTTGGGTGTGGCAAGCCAGGCCACAAAGTTAGATATTATCCAAAAAGTGGTCAGAAGGGTCGTTCCAATCGTCCACTAATTATATCCAGCCACCTGACTCAGTGGGGTGCCATTTTTTAGTGCAACCAGCTGCCATCATCAAGACAGGCTATATGCACTTCAATTCGGACAAGATCAGGAAAGTTCTCCTGATGTGGTTATGGGTACATTGCAGGCCTTTCATTTACATTTTTATGCCTAGTTAGATGCTGGAGCTTCTCTTTATTTCTTAACCCCTTATAAAGCTTTTGGATTAGCATAATTCAATATACTAATAGTATGAAAAATAAATAACGTAAACTACATGGACTTTGATAAGTAGTAGTTTCTGATAGGCATTCAATTAAGTTATTATCGGAAGCTAACAATTCTCTTTTTTCTGCAAATTTTCTAAATGTGGTGTAGCACTTGCTAGTTACAGTTCTAAGATCTTTATATGATTTTAGTCCTTGTAAATTCATTAGTACTAGCCTAACATAGTATCTTTCTCCTTCAGTTGGATGACAACTAAAAATATGCTCAATAGCATAACCTTATTTTCTGCGTGTCCAATTTTGTTACTAACTGACCGGACAATATGTTGTGGGAATTTATTGTATAGTAAATTAGGCTCCATGACATGTTTATTTGTTTTATTCATTGTGAAAAAATCTTCTAGCATTGTTCTCTTATTTTTTGGATTATTCAAAATTGAACTTAATTTTGCAGTCATTTTGAAGGAGATATAGTTGAAGATGATACACATTGAGATTCATTTCCCTAATAGGGAAGACATATAAATTCCACAAAGCTTCTGATGGTGATACCCATCTTCCTGAATGATATTTTTTAATTTCATCTATTTCTGTATTAAGTTTTTTACTTTGAAGATTGAAATTGGGAAAAAGGTCAAATTACCCCTCTACTTTGAAAATTAACTAAATATATCCTTTTTCATACTTTGGGGTAAAATTTATCCTCGTTGTCATACTTTGGGGTCAAATTTACTCCTATACTTTATAAAATTATCTTAATTTACTCTTCGCCATACTTTGGAGCTAAATTTACCATCGAAGTCATATATTGGGGTCAAATTTGTCATTGTTATTAAGAAACTTTTCACATGTACCATGCCTATAATAGAAAGCTCAAATCAATATTAAATGTCCCATTTTTTAAAATACAACACACCAAATTTAATTCGTACGATCTGACTCGAGCCACTAAAAAACACACAAATAAATATACACCTTTAATTGTGTTGGTCAAATTTTTCCAATGAGATTAAGACATTGAATAGTTATTAGAGCATAACTCATGAAAAATTGATCTGCATCAATGAAAACAAAAATAAATATACCCCTCTTTCAGTTCATGGATCTTCACCTGCGTAAAGCTCATGAAAAATGACACTTGACAGTCAAATGCAATAGATTAGGCCAACTGAATATTTCTCTGAATGATTGAGTTAAGAAATCTCCCTATGTGCCAATCGTAACATCTCTTCATTCATATGTCTTTATATGAAATTTATATTTAAACAAAGTTTTCATCATGTTATTTTCTTCAAAAATTTATTCACTAATTCTAGAATCCAGATGCACATTGAATTGCATATCAAAATTTTAAATTTTAATATGACAGAGCATAGTAGAGTTTGTAAAAATTTTCTCGAGTTTTACGCTTCTACATTATCCTATTCAATTTTACTTTGTTCATTTGTAAACAACCTACCAGTGTTGCACGTTGAAAGACAAGTATTTTTATTTGCCGCGAAAATTCGACCAATAGAACTAAGGGAGGGGTATTGTCAAGACCCAAAATCTAAAGAATCATAATGGCACTTGTCGCGGCGAACCTAAAAAGTTAAGCCTACCACCAAAATCAATGTACAAAGGGAAAAAGAAAACAATAACCCCAAGGTAAGCCTTCTATAATGGTCGAACCATAAAGGAATAATAAATACAAAAATAAACACGATAATGCAGCCAAAACTCCCTAAACTAGGTGTCAACAGTGTAAGAACTACAGATACAAATCATGAGTCAAATACATTAAAAATATCCACACAAGGTCAACATCTGTCTCCGAATACTAAAAAAGATATAACTACAATAGAAAGATAGAGGTGAACTCCGGATGCATGAATGTCCAATTGCAACTTTGGAAGCTCCAACAATTGCCCGAGTCAAGCAAGATGAAGAACACTCGAGCTTGGACCTGCACCAAAAGGGTGCAGTAGGCATGAGTATGGTCCAGTTGTACTCGGTAAGTACCATAGGCCGACCAAGCAAAGTAGTAAATAAAGCATACAAAATATACACTAAGGTCACGTCACCTATAATCAGAAAATGTCCCATAATGGTAGCCTACACCGCTTGCACTAATAGTTTTATAGTATCCACACACAATACAGCAACACACCAGATAGGGATACAGATATACACAATATGACATACAAGTATCACAAAAGAAAAACATTTATAATCAAGATCATCAAGTACAAATAAAGAAAGACAGTACAATTAGACACTAACAAGTCAAGATATAGAACAAATAGATAGATGACAAATTAATACAATAATACAAGAACAACATAAACACAATAAAGGAAGTGAAATGTATATGATGATGATGATAATGCACGAGGTCATCACACAACCTCAGGGATCGTCGTACAATCCCCGTATACATCCACGAAGGCAAACTTCCCAAAGTGGGGCCCATCGGGTTTTGTCAACCCATATATAATTTGTATATATATAGAAATATCCATATCCTTCGAGGATGATTTATAAGATGTCACATTCTTAGTCATAGAAAGGTGTTGCTAGTGTTTCTCGGGTATTACCACGGTGGTACTATTTATTTCATGAATGAGTATGATATGAGGACATAATACTCGCAACCAATCACAATGAGTATTTCTAAAACCAACCACATGATATATTTCTACAACCAACCATAATGATACTTTTTTCATAACTATGTGAGCCAATATACACTTATTATTTTCATTCATCTATGAATTTCTACGTGGTTTCATATGCCAAAAGTATGAATATATATCATAATACACCAAAGGTACCACAATAGGCATTTTGAATAATAAAATACATTATTTGCATATATTCAAGGCTACCAATATCATATAGGATTGCATACGGTCATACATACCATGTATTATCGCAATTTCAACAAGTATATCACATATAGGCCCCCACTTGGGAACAACACATAGATAGCCATTTTCATTATTAGTTTCCACCCATAACATGCATTTTGTACCATCATTTACTATCCAACCCAGGCTGAAAGGTTTAAGCTATAACCTACCTTGGATGCCGAAATTGATCTGCTACACTTTGAACCCACGATTTTACTTTCCATGAACGATGCCAAATTTTACTAAAAATATCAAATATGGAATCACACATCAAAACAAAATCAACGACATCTTATGCAAACGTGAGGAGAGAGGATCTTGAAGGGAGGGAAGAGATTTGGCTAGGAGGGGAAACTCAGCCCCTGTTATGTTCGCCAATATAGAATCTTGAGTCATTTTAGGAAGGTAGCTTATGGGCTAGACTTGTCTACAGATTTGGTGTCAGTACATCCAGTATTTCATGTTTCTTTGTTAACGAAATATATTGGTGGTTCAGCTATAGTTATTCCTTTCGAAGAAATGGATGTTACGGATAGACTTTCTTACGAAGAAGTTCTAGTTGAGATCCTTGATCTTAAGATCCGTAGACTAAGGAATAAAGAATTTTCTTTGGTTAAAGTTCTTTGGCAGAATCAATATGTTGAGGGAGCTACTTAGGAAGCAGAAGCAGATATGCGAACCAAGTATCCTCATCTTTTCTTTGCAAACTCAGATTCAGCTTTAGATAATGATTTTTCTCAGATTGACTCTCTTACGTTCTTAGTTTTAGTTATGTGACCGTTTTTATGTCATTTCATGCATTCATGAAATCAGTTCAATTCATGTATCATATTTCAGACTCAGTTATGTAATTATGTTCCTAGTCATGCATATTTAGTATGTTATCCCAGTTACCTTAGTATAGTACTCTCAGTCAAACCAGTCTTATTCGAGGATTAATGTTCCCAAGGAGGAGATATTGTAATACCCCGTATTAATCTTAGCTCAATTCATCTCACAGTTACATGTTAAGTGGGTCCTAGCCTTGGAACTTTTCACTAAGTATTGAGGACTTAGTCATTTTCAAGATCCCTAAACTTATATGATTTTATTTTTAACCTTCCTGACCTCGAGACATTGATTTTTGAGTTGATTCATGATCAGGGTTGTTCAAAGTGTGTCTCGGGAGAGTTTTAAAATTTTTAGACGAGTATAGGGGTGTATTTGGGAAACCCAAACAAAAGCAAAACTGGGATAGGCAGGCGCCACCCCCTCTAGATCATCGAGGTAACGTGGTAGCCGCCCGAGTTAGTCCCTACTCTAATACAAGCACCGCCCAAGGTAGTTCGTTGTTCCAAGGCGCGCGTTGCCCCTACCTATTTTGCAAGTTTTGATTTCTTAACTTTTTAAGGGTATTTAGGCCAATTCCCTTAACCTAATTTGTCCATAACACGAATTTGGGACTCCCAAGGTGCCTTATTTTCCCTTTTACTCATAAATCCTCTCAAGAAAAACCCTCTTTCTTCCCAAGAACAAACCCTAACTCTTTCACAAGAAATCAAGTAACTCAAGCTTCAAGTTCAAGAAATTCTCAAGGAATATTCAAAAATTCATCTAGTGAGGTTTGTGGGATGTTCATCCATGGTCCCTTTCACCCATGGAGCCTAAAATCCTCTCTTGGTTTGGTTTATGAGTTTGTACTTGTTCTTGATGAAATAAATCCATGAATATCTTATTAATTAAATTTCAAATTATGGTTACAAGTGTTTTCAAGTAGAATGATTCATATCATGCTTCAAGTATTGCAATTCTCATGTCCTAATCCATTGATTTCAGGATTAACCCTCAAGTTATGAATTTAGCCATGTAAGCATGTAGTTTTCCTCATGTTTAAGGCATTCCCATGTCAAAGTTTATGATTATTACATATTTGATGACATGTCCATGTTTTGGTTCTTTGAACTATGATTTTATGCTATAGTATTTCAAGTTTAATGTTGTATTTTATAATCATTCAGTACTAGTGGATTATGAACACCCGATACCTAGTTATTTTACACGATTTCAATGTCTCAAAAATAATTTCAGTTGAACCATGAGAAATGTCAGTCAGTCAGTTGTTATGTTTAGACCATGATGAGAAATGTTAGTTTTATGTTCAGTTATATCTAATTCATCCCATGGCATGGTACAAATACCAGTGTTAGTACCTATGGAACGGTACTAACACCCTTCCAACTTGGGTAATAGATTGGACCCCAATTAGCTCAGATTAGGGTATGTCTGTTAGATGATACCTCCCATAGTTTCAATACAATATTCAATATATTTCAGTTCAGATTTGCTTGACCAATTGTACAAAACCTCAATTATTCAGTTATACAAATTTTAGTTATTCAGTTTATAGATTATTTCAGAAATATATTTATACTTGGCTTGCATTCACAAATCTTATATGATCATGCATTTATGTTTAGTTATTCCCATGCATTTTAGCCAGTCCTCATCTCATATATAGTACAGTCAAAGTACCAACCGTATACTTTTCTTTGCGCTATGTTATCTTATAACATAGGTATGGACGCTCAGTTTTCGGACCACTCTTAGTCTGCACACTGACATTCAACTGTAGTAAGGGTGAGTCCTCATCTATCAAGGACATGATCTCTCTATTTTAGTTATTTTTATATTTTCATAAGCTCAGTCAGTTGGAGTTAGTTAAGGGGTCTGTCCTATCAACTCTTCAGTAAGTTTAAAGGCTTTCAGACACTTAGTTAGGCAGTCAGGCAGTCATTTCAGTATTATTAGTTATTATTAGATATTTTATATATGTTTTAATTTATTTTTCAATATCTAGTTTTACAGTATTTTATCAATTTATTTTTGCATACATTAATTCAGTGCTTTAATGTTCAGTTCTCATAGTAGTTACCAGCTCATGGGTTGGCTTATGGTCACTTGTGACCATAAGCACCGTTGTCGCGACTAGGGGTAGCCTTGGGTCATGAAAATAACAATGTAGTACATGAATTACAACTGACTGGAGTTGTTGAAATAGGAGAACTCTTCACCTGCTATCTGGAAGTTGCAAATTGTCTGATTAAGATGTGTGGGCTACAACTGGTACCTACATTATGAGACAATGTAGCACATAGACATATATATGGATCAGTACTTTGGAATGTACTGAGTAAGTGGAGGTCAATGCAATACGTAAAACTAAATAGATGCATAATATTGAAACATGCATACTAAGTGTAAGTAGACTCACCAAGAGACTGAAATCAGCTAAAAGCTGAAGTATCTTAAAAGATGAGTAATAAACATAATTTGATAAGTTGGTGAATCTCTACACTTAGTTTCTTAAAATCTTTACTTTTGTAGAATAAGTAAAACTGAAGCTGGAAAATAGTAAAACATGAATAATTTATGTAAATCTCATGTAAAGCTGAACATGTTGTAAAACTGAACTGAGGATCATGTATGGATACTAAGCATGGAACATGAATATGTAAAACTGAGAATGCAAGATCAAGTATAGCATATAATGACTTAATCTGAATAATATAAATAATCTGTAAAATTGACTGAATAATTATTGAAATCTGATTACTTGGTCAAGCAAACCTAAACCAAGATAAACTAAATACTGACTGAAACTGTGGGATCTATCATGTAATTGACATACCCCAATCTGAGCTAATAGTAGTACAACCTTTAACCCCAGTTTGATGGGTGTCAGTACCTTGCCACGGGTACTAACACATGGCTATGTGGATCCACTAAACTGATGTCCCGCAAGACTAGGGAGTCACCCTCTACTGGAAGGTGCCCCTAAAAGAGTGTCCACCCTCTACTGGCAAGAAGACCTCTCATATCTATGTTGGCTACGTATTTATGGAACTCAGGGACTGCTACTAAAGGTCACACCCTCTACTAGTAGGTGAGCCCCCATCCCTGGGTTTGCTCGATACTAAATCCTATTCCCAATTGAATAATACTGGTATTATTATGGGTCTAACATAATGTGGTACTATACTGATAAGTGCTCAACATGAACATGGTATTCTGAATAAAATAATAAAAACATGGCCTGACTGACTTGTAACTTGAAAATAGAAACATGTAAAAACACATAGGTATCAGGTGTTCGTAACCCTCCAGCACTGAATAATCACAAAATATGATAACAATATTTAAAACAGTGATACAAATCATAGTTCAAAGACCCAAACATAAGGCATTTCAATAATTGAGTGAAATACATGAACTTGAACATGGGGATGAGTTAAACTTGAGAAAGCACCATAATCACATGGATTACTGCATGAATTTGATAGTTAGCATGAAATCGATTAGTATAACATGGATTCTTGAAATTTTAGAACATGAAAAAGATTAATTTACATGGGAACACATATGGACATGGATTGAATTCAAATTAAAAATAAAAGCATGGCTTAAATTCATCTTGAACATCTACAAATTTGTATTTTAACCAAAAGGGGATTTTTGGGTTCAATGGGTGAAAGAAACCCATTGATGAATACACCACATACCTCAGTTAGATGAATTTTTAAAGGAAGCTTGAAATTGGAACTTGAATCCTTGAGTTCTTGGAGAGAAAGGTTGAATTTTGTTCTTAGGAAGAAGGGGAGGGTTTTGAATTGTGTACTGAATGTTTAGGGGTAAGTAAGTGGAAATATTGTGATTTAAGACCCCTTAAATCATTTTAAAATGATTATAAATAGTTACGGGTGTGAAAATACCTCAACTCCCTAAAACTAAGTCAAAACGGAGCAATTTTTGGCATTGTGCTATTGCTGGGCGACACACGGCCTTAGCATAGTCATAACTTTTTGCTATGTACCAGATTAAGGCAAAATTGGTATCATTTGAAAGATAATTCAACTATCTACAATTTGGTAGGTATTGATATGCAAAATTCCATATATGTAAAAAGTTATACACGTTCAAAGCTGACCCTTGTAGAATCGAATACTAAGGATAAATCAAAGGCTCTTACGTCAACTTTGCTCTAAGCAATTCCTATGAATATATTTTACCTTGATAGAACTTTACACACTAGGATAATGATCATTAAAATATATTCAAATATAAATCATGGTATTAAATTTTACACACATAAGAACGACGGTTCAATTTCTAATTCAAAAATATGGGGTATTACATTATCTTCCCCTTGGATTCATTCATCCTAGAATGATGGGTAGTAACTTATTGAAACTTTAGAAGTATGGAATAAGGTACACATGAAATGTCTTCTAATGAAGGATGTAGATAATCTAAAATATCAAAACTTCTATCATGAAACTGATTTCTGAGCTGACTTGACTTTATTAACTATAAGGAGCTGATTCATGCTGAGAGTATAGAACTCACTTGAAATGTTCATGACATGATCTTATGTATAGAACTACGAAGTGATAACTGATGCAATAGAATTCCAAGAGTTACTAAGGATGGAATTAGGCATGTAACTTCTCATTAAGGGTTTTCTCTCAACAAAACACACATAGAAATCAAATGAAAATGGCTTCATGGCATCACCAAGTACATTATGTAAGCTCGAATCCTGAGACAACGATACTAAGGTCGTATAAGGGGTATTAGTTTGTCTGACCTGGGATACTTGGAAAACTAAGATCATTTACTGAAAACTTATGAACTGAATCATGATTAAATAGCTGAACTTGAAAAATGATGCATGGACTGAACTGAATTCACAACTTACATGTATGAAAACAAACTACCTTATGGAATAGCTATATTCATTAAATATTCAGATAGTAAGACAAGATGGAAAGATGGAAACCCATAGGAACTTGTCTGTCTAACTGCTAGACTAAATTGTTAGCCATACGGACTGAATTATACTGAAAGCTTGTACTCAACAGGAGTATTTCTTCAACACTCTTTCTAAGAAGTTCAACTAACATTAAGGAGCAAAGAATCTTAGGCATGGTCTGAGTGAGATGTCTGAATAAGGAACCGCAACATGGCTATAACTCTATAACAAGGAATATAGGCCTATGAAACATAAGCTAGGATGGAATTACTATCCCTTAGACAAGGAAACTTCTAGATTTCAAGCTTTGCCACACTTCTCAAATACTCCCTCAACCATACTTGTCCTTTTGAATACTATGCTTATTTGATTCAACTTATAATTCTTACATGGGTAAATATAACTGTGCTAGCCAAAGTCTGATTTAAACTACATACTCTCGCCATGTACAAGCCTAACTCAAAAGTACAAAGTGCAATACATAACACCGTAATTCTAGTCTAATCTATGGATTCAATATCCTATGTGTTTTCAGAGATATTATCTCAAGAATAATTCTTCTTACTACTTCAACAACTAAATTCATCCTCTTACCAGGAATTTACCAGCGCACAATGCACCCATCCACTTATATACCAACATGACATTCAAGCCTATCATTATAAACACATATGAACTTTTAGGTAAACAACCCATAAAAGCTTCTTTATCATATTCTCTAAACCACTATCAATAACAACTTTCATGTACTATCCCCAAGAAAACACATACAAAATTTCAACTAACCATGGCATATATCGAAAGCTTTACCTCAATATTCCTTTAAAATTATAGCCTTATATAAAACAAGCATACAATAATCTTTCACCAACAAAAAACATTTACTTACTCCCATCTAAACAATTTTTCAACACCTCTATAATTTCATAAGGAGAGGTTACTTGAAAGGTTAGAACATGAGGACCTAAAGCATGAAAGATTACTATGCATAACTTTGACACTTAACTGAGGCCTGAGAAATAGAAAATCAACATTATGGATTCATCAAAGAGATCTAATCTGACATACATGCATAATATGAATTTTGCTAATAATTAAAAGTGTAGGATGAGTACCTGGAACTGAACATGTTATAAAGCATGGTTACAAGAGTCATGAGTTGCGTAACCTGAGTTTGGAGTTCATAAATTTAGGGAATATTATTTGTAATGCTAAGGGAATTGGAACTCCTCGTACTAGAAACTGGAAGCGTACATGATTCTATAGAAAGTACATGAATATGAGCTATGATCATGGAGCTGACATGTAAGGCATGAGTAGATGTCGTGATGAATGAAGTACAAAACTTTGTGCTAATATAAGAATGGGTCGGGCATCTTACTCCCTTACTAATGTTCTATAATACACTAGCACCATTACTAGAATCTAAAAGCCTGGCTTTATTCCTTGTTCTATCATTTACCCCTTAGCTTTAAGCCATCATTCTAAGTTTGTGGACCCCTTTAATAAAATCTAAATTGAATTACGACCACTTTACTCTAGAGTCCTAGATATAATAATACACATAAATAATAAACTCATACTGAAAGACTACACCTGAAAGCATAAAATCCACTACAAATACTTCCTTCTGAAATAGAACTCTCAACTTTCTATAGCCCCAATAGTCATCATACAATAACTTAAACCCTTACTAACTTAGAATCTTCATGAATATCACCATACCCGGAGTTCACACCTTCTAGAACTTCAACTCTTCTTTTTATTAACTCAATCATCCCTGTTTGAAACTTAGATTCTAACACTTAACATAGGTATCCACAAAATTATAATGAACTATGCTAACTTCATTCTTGAACACTCCCTTAATATTTACTATTCTTAACTTTTTTTAGCTTTAGTAACATCACATACTTACACCTTTCTTTACAATACACTTGCTTCACTAAACACATAATCTACTTATTTTCCTTCATAGCCTACTAATATCACATCTCTAAACTTATATTTTCCCTAAACCATGAGAATTGCCATTACACCAACATACCCAACATCAACAATATATAATTTCGAATCAACAAGCTTAAATTTTTTGCATACACTATTTCAAGCCTACTGGTTTACCTTCATACAACTAGCCCCATGGATACATAGCCTACTAAATTCAGATATTACTATCCCCACTTTATTGTTGCTACACTTCTGGGATCATGCTTCTAACTTAAGATCATTGCTATCATAGGATTTTGAGAAGGGACCTGAGGGCACATATAACTTGGCTTAGTGCATGATTTTTATGATCATGAATGAAATACTTCATACTTTGGAATATAAAGTCAATGGTGGGATACTATTTCAGCCAACGTACAGTTCTATAACTATCTGTGAGGACTGTCTGAGAAAACTCTATCTATAGGAATTTAAGCTTCACTATTTTTGTTACCTTAAAAGAAAGGTAGAGTTGATATGAATGGAGAAAGAGGAGAATCTGTATAAATTTCTTTAAAAACATCTTTATAGCACGATCTGAGATATGAAAGAAGGGAAATATTTCTTAAAAGCCATTTATCCTCTTGAAGAAAAGTACAGATGTCCTCATACCATTCCGCAAGACTCTACTAGACACAAGTTCAATGACGCCCTAGGACACTTGAACTCTGGGATCTGATACCAAGTTTTTTATGACCCAAGACTATCCCTATTCATAACATGGTGCTTGGAACCACAAGTGATTCCAAGCTAACCCATGAACTGGAATATTGCTTGAGCAACTGATTTAAATTGTATAAAAAACTAAATTTACTGAGCACAAACATGATCATGAGAAAGTCTAAATAAATGGAATACTGATAAAGTTTAAATCATGATAAAATTGAAGAAAGAAATTTGAATTACATGTAAGGACTTTGACTGACTATCTATAAAGCCTCTACTATATCGACTATAGACAACTGGGATATGCCTCTAACTACCACTAGTCAATACATATGAATAATAACAATACAGTACATGAATTACAATTGACTGGAGTTCTCGAAACAAGAGAACTCATCACTTTCTGAATGGAAGCAGCCAACTATCTAATTATTATGTGTGGCTACAACTTGTACCTACATTATGAGATAATGTAGAACATAGGCATCTATGTGGATAAGTACTTTGGAATGTATTGAGTAAGTATGGGTGAATGCAACAAGTAAAATTGAATAGATACATAAACCTAAAACATGCATGCTAAGTGCAAGTAGACTCACCAAGAGATTAAAATTAACTAAAAGTTGAAGTATCTTAAAAGATGGGTAACAAACATAATCTGATAAGCTGGTGAATCTCTACACTTAGTTTCTTAAATTCTTTATCTTTGTAGAATAAGTAGAACTGGAGATGGGAAATAATAAAAACATGGATACTATATGTAAATCTCAAGAAAAGTTAAACATGCTATAAAATTGAATTGAGGATCATGTGTGGATACAGAGCATGGAAAAATGAACATGTAAAACTGAGGGTACAAGACCAAGTATAGCATACACTAACTTGGTCTGAATAACATGAATTATCTATAAAACTGACTAAAAATTATTGAAATCTGATTACTTTATCAAGAAAATCTGAACTTAGATAAATTGAATACTGACTGAAACTGTGGGAGCTATTATGTAACCGACATGCCCCAATCTAAGCTAATTGTGGTCCAACCTTTAACCCCAGTTGGAAGGGTATGAGAACCTTGCCACGGGTACTAACACATGGCTATATGGATCTACTAAACTGATGTCCCACAGGACTAGGGAGCCACTCTTTACTAGCAGGTGCCCCTAAAAGAGTCTCCTCTCGCTGCTGGCAGGAAGACCTCTCATACCTAAGGTGGCTACGTAGTTTTAGAACTCAGAAATTGCTACTAAAGGTCACACCCTCTACTGGCAGGTCAGCCCCCATCCCAAGGTTCGCTCAATGCTAAATCCTACTCCCAATTGAATGAAACTGGTATTATTATAGGTCTAACATTATATGATACTGTACTGATAAGTACTCAACATGAACATGGTAGTCTGAATGAAATAATAAAAACATGGTCTGACTGACTTGTAACTTGTAAATAGAAATATGTAAAAACACATAGGTATCGTGTGTCCATAACCCTCCAGCACTGAATAATCATAAAATATGATAACAACGTTTAAAATACTTATATAAAATCATAGTTCAAAGACCCAAAACATAAGGCATTTTAATAACTAAGTGAAACACATGAACTTGAACATGAGGATGAATTAAACTTGAGAAAGAAACATAATAACATGGATTACTGCATGAATTTGATAGCTAGCATTAAATCGATTGAGTATAACATGGATTCTTGAAAGTTTAGAACATGAAATATTTTAATTTACATAGGAACACATATGGACAAGGCTTGAATTTAAATTACAAATAAAAGCATGGGTTAAATTCATCTTGAATAGGTATAAATTCATACTTAAACCCAAAAAGAATTTTTAGGCTCAATTGGTGAAAGGGACCCATTGATGAATACCCCATATACCTCAATTAGATGAATTTTTGAAGGAAACTTGAAATTGGAACTTGAATCATTGAGTTCTTGGAGAGAAAGGTTGAATTACATTCTTGGGAAAAGGGAGAGGGTTTTGAATTGTGTGCTGAATGTTTAGGGTTAAGTGAGTGGAAAGATCGTGATTTAAGACCTTTTATATCATCTAGAATGATTAGAAATGAGTTAGGGGTGTGAAAAGACCTTAACGCCCTTAAACTAAGTCAAAATAGAGCAATTTATGGCACTATGCTATAGTTGGGTGACAGACGCCAATCGCGCACTTGAGGTTGTGCGGCGAATGCCAATATCACACCTCATTCAGTTGATATTTGCAATTGACATACGACGTACGGCCTTAGCATGTCATAACTTTCCGCTTAAGTATCGAATTAAGGCAAAATTGGTATCGTTGCAAAGCTAATTCAATTATCTATAACTTGGTGGGTCTTCAGATGAAAACTTCCATGTATGTAAAAATTTATACACATTCAAAGATGACCCTTGTAGAATCAAATGCCAAGATTTGGCCGAATCAAATGCTCTTATCTCAACTTTTCTCTAAGCGATTCCTACGAACATCTTTCCCCTCGATAGCACTTTACATACTAGGATAATGTTCATAACATATATATTCAAATATAAATCATGGGATCAGAGTTTAAACATGTAGGAATGATGGTTGGATTTTTAGCTCAAAAATATGGGGTGTCATATGCTGCAACAGATGGGTTATCTGTTGGAAATTATCATACAGGTCTTTCTCTAATTTTTATTTGTCCAACAGATGGTCCATCTATTGTAGCATATGACTCATCTGTTAAAGAAATTAAAACTGGGGGGAGACCTATTTGATTTTCTAAAATAATTTAGTACCTCTGTGATTAACATTGATAATTTTGGCTTTCCAGGTGGATGTCATAGCAGAAGCTACTACTGAATAGCATAATATCATAGTTGATAATCCATCAAATAATTACAAAGATGAAGAAAAAGTGAAGCCTGTCAGTCCAGAAGAATTACCCATTTGAAAGGCTCAACATCTCGGATGAGGCTTTAAAAAACTAACAAAGTTGATCGACGACTATTTAGAATGGATTGTCAATGGGTTGTTAAAGTTTCATGTCGGCAGGTACATAAATTATTTTAAAGATATTAATTTATGTAATTCATCCCGTAAAAACATGATATTAACACATATAAATCAGGCAGAAAATAAAATGACAAACACTACAAAGTGAATGAATCAGGTCTTGGTTCTAATATGTTCGACTTTATTATTGCACATCCCAGAATGAAGAATTGGTTCTATTTGATGTCACAGACCCAAACTTGCTAGAATGATGAGGTTTAAATGTCATAAATCTTACTATTAGTACTTTATTTAATTGTATCTGTATATTAATTTTACCGTCACGTAATCTAAAATATTTGATTTGGTAATATGTGCAGTACATCAATATTATTTTTTACTACCTCTGAAAGAAGGCCAAGTTACAGACACAAGAACAGTATAGATACACGACAAACAATTGTTGGTACAAAGTTTACATCAATAATGCCTACAATAGGTATTGTTAACAACAGCTAAAAGTTTTTCGAATAAAGGAATGCCTAATAAACATTATCAAAGGATTTAGCATTCAAACTGGCTTATCTTAGCATTTGATCGATGAAGTGAACATCCCAATAAATTATGGTAATGAATTCCATTTGGTATTGGTTGTTGTCGTGCTAAAAGAGAAGCGTATCCAAGTTTACGACTCAATATCAAGAAAGAGACGTTCTCGGACATCGTCTAGGAAATAAAAGCTGGCCAAAATATTGCCTACTTACCTTGACGTAAGTGGTTTTTTGGATAAAAAAAAGTTTGTACTGATTGGTCGATGATTAAAGCATACCGAGATAAAATGGGCAATCCTTTTGATGTAGAATATGTTGAAGGAACTGCTCAACAACCCATTGATAGCCTGTAAGTACCAATCAAGTATCACAATTTAGATTTATTTCCTAAATTTTTCAACACTTACATTAATTGTAAGATATGGATTATCTAATTTCTACAAATGCATGACTTGCGGTCTTGTTGTTGTCGCTTACGCCGAGTATTTGATTGATGGATTACAAGTAACAAATGATGGACTTGATGCCATATTTTTCTGTAAAAGATATGCTACTCTTTTATGGAAATACAGGGAACCGATAGCTCAGAAATCGTACGCAAGTGACATTAAGGATTCACAATGACCAAAGTCGAATTCCATAGCATCGAATGAAAAATAACTTGTCCACATTGAGTAGATCTTTATAGCATAAGCTTATCAAAGTAATAACCTCTCCTTAGAAATTATTGGCACCAAAACTTAAAATGTTAATTTATTTGTTGAGTAGATCTTCTGTACCTTAACATTTTTTTTACATTTTATTTATTTATTGATTTATTTCATGTAATATCTGAAGGGTGTGATTTATTTTATTTTGTGTATGTTATCTTTAGATTTAAAATTATTAATTGAAATGGAATATTAGATTTGAATATTGCAACAGATAATGTATCTATTGCAACAAATGACATATTTGATGGAAATTATCAAACAGATTTAGACATATGTTACAACATGTAGGTCATCTATTAGAAATTATCAAATAGGTCTTCCTATTGTTTTGATTTATTCTAATAGATGACATATCTGTTGCAAAAGATAGACTTAGATATAAACACTAGCATAATGCAACATATGACCAACCTATTGCAACAAATAAATTATTTATCAAAATAGATAGACTATCTGTTACAACTGATAGATAATCTAATGCAGTTATTTCTGTTTTATTTATCGAAAATACTACTAGTTCTACTGTATCTTCAGTATTGTTTATATTTTCTAACTTTTGTGTAATTTTTTCACTTCCTTTTATCCAATCAGTTTTCTTTCTTATTTTATTATTAACTCTTTTTGCTCTTACTTTTTGTTTGCATGGTGTTGTAAACCACCAGTCTGTTTTGGTTATTATATGTGGGTCTTTTATGTTTATAATTTTTTACATAATATCTTTTTCTTGGTTTCTTATATTTATATTTTGATTTTTTATACCATTTGTAGGGGGTGTGCGGAATTGATAGGTATAATAGATTTAGTAGGTTTCTAGTGAATCTATTTTTATTAGTGCGTGGATATTTTTTAAATTTTGTTTCAATATCTTTTAATAATTTACTTTTTTCGTAAGATGTATTCATTAATTATTTTATCCTATAGTAATTGCAGAGTTACAAATTTCTGTATAATAATTTATCCTATCTGTGCTATAATGTACATCTAATCTAGATTTTCAATGTTATTTATTATCTTGTGTTGTTCTTCTCGTAGTGAGTTTTTTAAATTATATAAACTATCACATGTACTTTTATCTAAATTTTCTAAGGTTTTTTCTATCCATTCTAATTTTTCTTTTAGGTCTTTCATTATTTTCCTAATTCGGTTTCTATAATTAATTTCATTATTTAGATTTTCTTGATTTTCTCTAGTTTGTCTAATATATTCTAACATTTTTTAATCTGAATAATATCCTTCTTTGTAACTTTCTTTGTATAATTGTTCTAGACAATTTGTAGTTTCAATTTCATAGTTTATTACTTCTTCTAATATTATTTTCTTAATATCTATTATTTCTATATCTTTGAGTATATATAAGATTAAAACTTTAAGATAATCTAGGTAATCTATCTTTTAAAATTGGTTTTATTATAGTGTTTTGTAGTTGTTTGTTTTAGCCTTAGTAGTTTTTGCATATTTTTATTAAGAAATTTTATATCTTTATTTTTCATGTATTTATCTATATTTATTTTTATCTGTTTTTCTAGTAACTGCATATTTTTTATATCTTTTTCTAAGAATTTTATGTAACTTATCATCGTAAGTATTTATAAGAGTAGTTAGGTAGTTGTGGTATATAATTTATTCTAGTCATGTAATATTTACCAAAAGCTTTTCTAATATGATTTTTCTTATATCTGCTACTTTTATATTTCTAAGTGCATACAAAATAAGTATTTTGAATTTATCTACCATCATATCAGATATATTATCATTCATTTTCATAAAATTGCTTTTTTCAAAATATTCCCTTCAACCATGTACATAAAATATAGTCATCTTAGCTTACTATATACTAGATTATTCTTAAATAATATGTTCTTCCGTCACTATTAACATGGTAATCCGGATACTTTTTCCCTTAAACAGCGCCTCTACTCTGGTTACTCCCCGCCACGGCTTCTTGCCTCATTGGTTTCACCTTTAGGATGGCATAGTCCTTAGGGATATTTCTCCATTTCCTCTTTGTTAACAAACTTCTTAACATATTATTCTTCGAATAATTCTACTATAAAGTAACTAATATGAATTTATTTTATCATATCATGATTGTTGGGAATTATGAAATTAGCTATTCATAATCATAAATAGATATACCTGTTCGGGTAGCTTTGTTATTTCTGAGTTTTGTTGTTCCATAGCTTTTTCCATTGGAATATGTTTATCTAATTAACTGAGTAAAATATTTTTTGTGGATTGGAGAGAGCAAGGTGCTTCAACGCATGAAGGCTTGCTTTTTGCAATGCCTTCTGCCTTTGTTATATAGAACGAGAAAAGTAAGGTTACAATTTACACATGTTTTTGGTTTCTAAAACCTAAGACTAAAAAAGTCAAAGAAAGAGGGCCTATGCCTATCTAACTTTCCTAACTTAACTTTTTCTAACTTAACTTTACGTAAAGTTTTTCAACAATTTCAACAAACTAATTAATGTACAACTATTCCAATAAAGACTTTTGTTACATTAATATACAATAATTCTGCCTTTGTACAGTATCTTGTCTCCGTTGATTTTGTCGTATCTGTTCCATTATTGCTCTGTATCTGCTCCATTATTGCTCTGTATCTGCTCCATTATTGCTCTTTCATCTTATCTTTCCAGCTGGCATTTTGTCTTCTTTATTCTAGATGTACCTCTGGAATAATATTATCTTCTCCATTGCACCTCGAACATTGGTGGTCTGGATATTTATGTCCAATTATTTTACAGTATCTTGTTAGCAATCCTTCTGAAATAAATCCCTTTTTTATTGCTCTCGCGGTAGATTGTTTTTCTGGGTTAAGTAGCGTCATTATCCATTGTCTTACGTCTTCCATATCTGCTTGGCGTAGCTCTTTTGAATTCGAATATATCATTTGATGATCTCTTGAATAGTAGCTCCATATTGGGTTTTCGTTAGCATAGTTATTTGCTAGTTCTTGAATGATCGTAGCTAGTCCGATAAGTCTTTTATTTGCATAAAAATCTGGTATCTCGATTCTAGGTATCTCCGGTTGTTGCGTAATATCTTCTGGAATAATCATATCTCTTGTTAGTCCTATCTTTACGACTTGTATAACTGGTTTTATTTCATCATATAATATCTCTGCTGGTGCAGTATAACACTTTATATAAAATAAATTTCCTTTTGTTATTCTCTTGTAAGTAGTGAATATCTTGTATAATTCCTCCATAGCTGTTAGCTCTTCTCCGTCGTGGGTATATATGGTATTTAGTAGTCCATAGTCAAAACAGGTTTTAACTAGGCTTGGGTTAGTTTTGGGTAGTGCGATTAATTTATTGTATCCTTGTAGTTTTTGGGTTATATAATTGGTATTTGGTTCTTTGATGTCTGTAGCTCTGGGGTTATGGTTTAGAAAGGTTTGTACTCTGTATATATTTTCTATGTATTTCTGGGCGGTGTAGTTGTATACTTTTTTGTCTTGGTTTAGGCTATCTCGGTATGTGTTAACTTGTGGGGGTATAAATAAATGGTCTTTTTGTGTTTTTGGGATAAATGGTTTTTCAAATATTTTGTTCATATTTGCATTCTGGTATCTTGGCCTATTAACTCCTTTGCTTGTACCTGCAGAAGTAGATTGATAAATGTTATGGGTTTTATAGAGTGTCCCAACGTCTCCTTCTAGCTCTGGATTTTTAATGTCTTCCGATCGACATAGCTCTGCACACTGCTGAGTTAGCTGATTTGTAGCTATAGACTTCAGTTTATCTTCATTAGTCTTTAGCTTTTCTATCTCATTACCCATACTGTCCACTTTCATTGAAAGCGTAGTTAGGGTGTTAAGTATTTTTTCTAGAGTATCTTCCTCTACTATTTCAGTCTGTGTAGCTTTGTCTTGATATGTAATCTGCAATAACATTTTTGTTAATACTGATCACTTCAATTGTAAATGTGAAATTTAATATATTTAAAACTAGTCTTCGAATCTCTTTTGTTGTAACTGAATTTTGTATTTTCTTTGTTAACCACCAGCGTACCTGTGTATTATCTGTTCGTACAATAAATTTGTTATATACAATATACGGCTCAAATGCTAATAAACATTTATATAATGAACATAATTCTTTCCTATTTATTTCCCATTTTATTTCTGTCTCATTGAACGTACCTGAGTAGTATCTACAATGGTGTTCTATTTTTTCTGCTTCATATCGATATTTAAGTACTCCTCCGTAACTATATTCACTTGCATCTGCTTCTACTATATATATAAATTTTCTATTTTCATCTGGAAATTGTAATTTTGGTAATTCTCTACAAAGTAATTTTATTTTTTGAACTTGTTTTTTATCTTTTTCATCATAATTATATTCTATATCCTTTTTTAATTTTTTCTGTAGTGGTTTTAAGGTTTCTGCTAATTTTGGAATATATTCTCTTACTTGGTTTACTAATCCTAAAAATGATTGTAATTTCTTTTTTGTATCTAATTCTTCTTTCGAATTTATTATTTTTTGTACTATATGTTGTTGCATTTTTACTCCACTTTTATCTATTTGTATTCCTAGAAATTCTATCTGGTTTTTCATAATTTCAGCTTTCTTTTTGCTTAGACTTATTCCTGATTTTTCTATTATATCTGTGAATTGTTCTAATAATTTTAAATGTTCTTCTTTGGTTTTTGTGTATAATAATATATTATCTATGTATACTATACAATTAGATAATTGTTTAAAATAATTATCCATAAAATGTTGATATCTACCTGGTGCATTTTTATATCCAAATGGTAAAACGTTCCATTCATAAAATCCTTGTGGTACCGTAAATGCGGTTAATTCTTTAGATTCTTCTTCTAGCTTTAGGTGGTAAAATCCTGATTTACAGTCAAATTTGCTAAAATAATTATATCCTTGGATTTGTCTTATTTTTAATATCTTATTTGGTATCGGATAATTATATGTTATAGTTTTTGCATTTAAATTTCTATAGTCAATAACCATCCTACTTTTTCCTCTTTTTTGTTCACTATGTTTATTTACTATAAATGCTGGACTATTATGTTTACTATTACTTTTTTGTATATATTGTTTTTCTAATAATTCATCTATGTGCATTTTAAATTCTTTTAAATCATTGAAATTATATGTTAATGGTTTCTGTGTTATTATGCTATTCTTATCTATTAATTCAATTTTTATAGTAGTTTTGTGTTTTTCCCATCCTTTTAATGGATCTTCACTATATAATTGTTCTAATTTTTTCTGAATTATTTCTATTTTATTTATTGAAAATATAGTTATTTCTGTTTTATTTATCGAAAATACTACTAGTTCTACTGTATCTTCAGTATTGTTTATATTTTCTAACTTTTGTGTAATTTTTTCACTTCCTTTTATCCAATCAGTTTTCTTTCTTATTTTATTATTAACTCTTTTTGCTCTTACTTTTTGTTTGCATGGTGTTGTAAACCACCAGTCTGTTTTGGTTATTATATGTGGGTATAATTTATCTAAAAATGGCATTCCTAAAAGTATATCTTTTGATGTTAATTCATAATTATAAATTTCTTCTATTGTTAATATCTTATCCCATACTTGTATTTTTACATTCCTAGCTTTATAAGTAATTAAGCTTCCTTCATTATTAAATCCTTTAACTATTATTGGTGTTTTTAGTTTATCCCATTTGCTTTCTGGTAAGCAATTATATCTACATAAATTAGCTTCTGCTCCTGTATCTATCATAGGCGTATAATAGCTACTGTAATATCCTTCTACTACTATCTTCATTAATACATATATCTTCATTTCATGTTAAGGCTCTTTTTAAGAATATCTTTTCTTTGTTATATGTTAAGGTTAATTGTGTATATTCTATATTATATGGTTTTACTTGTTCTAACCATTTTATTCCTAATATTATATCTGTTTTTTGCATTTCTTCCTTTACTTCGAATTCTATTTTTATTTTTCTAACTCCTAACATTATTTCTTTTTCTGCTATATTTTTATTATTTATTAAACTTCTTGGTAGATCTGGGCATATATTATTGTCAGTTTTTATTTCTTCATTTTTTACTAGATACTTTGCTATATGATTTTCTTCTTGTCCTGTATTCAAAAGTATTAAATATTCTTTTTCATTTATTTTTCCCGTTATGTAATATTGGTTTAAATTACTTATTGAATTTGTTTCATAACTTGTTCTTTTTTATGAGCTTGATGATTCTGGTTTTTCATTAGCTATTCTTTTCGTTGTACTTAGTCTATCATTTACTATTTCTAAATTTTCTTCTGTATCTATGTCTCTATAGGTATAATCATTATAATCTATTGTTTTTACTATTTGTTCGAATGGGCTTTCTATTTGTATTTTGTTAATCTTATTTTTTCCTGTTATTTTATGTTTTGTTGTTAATACATATAGATTTTTACATCTTGCTGTAAATATTTTACTTCCTGGGGTTAATTCTATTCCTGATATTTTCCAATATAATACTAATGATTTATCTATATTCCTATCTGTTACTGCTACTGAATAATTTGCACTTATTATAAATTTAAATTTTTGGTATATTAGATTTCCTTTTACGGCAGTTATTATACTTTTTTCTATAGGTTTTATAATTCTATCGTCTGCTAAATATAATTCTATTGGTGTATCTATTCCTTCTCTAAAACATGCTTTTATTAATATCTCTGTACCTCCAAGGTGTACATATTTTATTGGATCTCCTTTACTTTTTATATCATTTATTTCTTTATTAATTATTCTTTTTGTTACTAATGGTATACTAGCTTTTCCTTTTGCATATCTGCAGTCTATTACATGTTCTTTTTGGCACACTACATAATATTCATCTTTTTTCCTAGTAAAAATATTTTTTATTGTTGGTATTTTAAATATTTTCTCTACACTTAAATCTTATTCTTTTCCTTTTATTTCATCAAATATATTACATTCAAATATTATTTTTTGTTCTGTTCCTTCATCATTTAAGTATTCTTCCTTTGTTATTATTTTTATATCTTCTTCAGTCATTTGATTCATCTATTTCGCTATCTATTTCATTATCTGTTTCGTTTTCT
>NC_061111.1:136403514-136425418 GCF_002878395.1 Capsicum annuum
AAATTTCATATATACTATCTTCACTTTCTAGTTCATAATCTATATAATCTATCTGCATATATTCGGTATTATCTATTTTTATTTCTGATATTTGTTTATTTTTTGGATTTTTAGGTAATTTACAATCTCTAGCTAAATGTCCTAATTTTCCACAATTATAACAAGTACATTCTTTTATGGATTTCTTCTTTCTATATGGTCTTTTATGTTTATAATTTTTTACATAATATCTTTTTCTTGGTTTCTTATATTTATATTTTGATTTTTTATATTTCTTATATTTCTTATGTCTTTTTCTTTTCTTATAATATCTTTCTTCGCATCCAAATTGGTGTGCTATTTTATTTTTGCAACAAGCTAAATTTCTTATTAATGTTTTTTCCATTTTTAATTCTTCTCTATATTTTTCACATAAGTTTCTATACCATTGTTGTAAATATTTTATTCTTGCTCCTAACGTATCTACTATTTTTGCTTCTTCCCAACTTTTTATTATTTTCGAACTAAATGGCTCGGGTAATTTATTAAAATATAATTTTCTTATTTCTTTACTTTCTTCTATACTATATGCTCCTTTGTAATAATATTCTTTAAATGCGCAAGTATATTCATCTATATAACACATATTACATATTGCTAATTTTAACATTAAATTTCTATTTGTATCTTTTTCTTCATTTTGTTCTTCTTCAATTGTTGTCGTACTGTCAAATTCATCTTTTATAGCTGTTTCATATTTTTTTAATAATTCTATAGGTGTTAGTTTAGTTGTTGTCGATGATGTTCCTTCTATAGGTTTATTAGTTCTTAATACTTTTTTGCTATTTTCGGTTAGATTTGCAAACCATAGTTTTACTGATCCTATTAGTGTTTTTTCTATATATTCCGGTGCATCTGTTATATTTATATTATTATCTAATAATTGTTTTGTCATATATCCTATCCATAATTGTATTGTCTTTTCTGTATCTATTACACAGTCTAGATCTAAAAAGTTATAATTTTTATTCACTATTTGTTTTGGTATCCATTTATCATATTCATTATATTTTTTAAACTTATTCTTATAATATATAGGTTTTCTTATTTCTGTTGTTTTAGGGATTATATTTTCATTTCCTTTTTTATCAAGAGTATTTATTTCTGTTTGGGTATTTTCTAAGTTTTCCTCATTAATTTTTTGTTCTTCATTGATTTCTAAATTTTTTGTATTTGTTAATATTTCTGTGTATGTTTCACTATCTTCGGACTCATAATTATCTGTCTCTTCAATATCTATATTATTTATTTCTAATTCCTCATTTTTTATTTCTAATTTTTCCTTAAATTGATTTATCTCATTTAGTAATTTCTGTTCTCTATCTTTTTCTTCTTTTTCTTTTTGTCTTTGTTCATACAGTTCTTTTAACATTTGTAATTCTTTTTCTAATTCAGCAATTCTGCTATTTTTGGTTTCTTCTATTTTTCGTATTTCTTCCGTAGTTTGTTGTTTTATTTTTTCTATTTCTTTTTTCCTATCTATCTCTTCATTTTCTTTTTCTATTCTTACCATTGCTATTAATTTATCTTCTAATTTTAATTCTTGTTTTTCTAACATCAGATATAAATGTTCACCTATTTTCTTATATCTTCGTCCTAGATTAGAAAATACTATTTTTATTTTTTATCCTTCGTAGTTTTCATATATTTTTTCATCTATTATAAATTCTTCTTTATTCATTTTATTGTGAATAGGTCATGTTGATATACATATTCTAAACTATCTATTTGTGATTCTAATTTTGATATTTCATCTTTTTGTGTATCTATTGAATTTTTACTAACTCCGGCAAATATATTATAATGTAGTCTTTCTATTCTTATTTTTAATTCTTTACGTTTTTCAGAGATAATTTGTTTTAATTCTTTATATCGTTGTATTTTATTCATTTTAAATTATATTTATAATATCTCGGTGGATATCTAAATCTAATTTTATCATAATTAGGTGGTATATGTTTCATTCTTCTAGATTTTAAATGTGTTATTAATTTTGATTCAATACTAGATATTAATGTAATTAAGTAGGCTAGTTTTTGTGGATTTTCTTTTGTTTTATTTAGACTTATATATTCTGAATAATTATTAATTAAAGATTCTTTAATTTTTCTAAAAGCTTCTCTATTTTTAAATGGTCTTCGCATAATTAATTAATTATAAGTAAAATGTTTTAACTCTAAATCTAATTTTGACTCTAAATTTATTTATTCTAACTCTAACTCTATATATATCTCTTCCGTACTTTTTAAATTGTTGTGCTCTGATACCATTTGTAGGGGGGTGTGCGGAATTGATAGGTATAATAGATTCACTAGAAAATTTAATTTTCATCAAATGTAAAAAATTGTCATGAAATAAAAATTTTCATGGTGTTCTGTTTCTACATCTTTTTTTTATACATAGGCTCCAAGAATTTAGTTAGTACCCCATAAGCCCAGACCTCTTGTATCCTTGCCACAGCGTTGTCACACAAAAAGGTGGTTGGATTAGCCATTTCTGAACCGATCAGAAAATACTCGAAGTGTGCAAGCGTGTACGACCCGCATGCGGCACTGGTTTTATTTTTTGAAAGGTCCTTGCCCTTGTTTTGACCTTCAAAATCTCATGTTTGCTTTAAAAGTTTTGCTGAAAAATGATTCATCAGTCCACTCTACCACAATAAGTTGGTGAACAATGCCAACAGTTGCTATGTCTTAGTAAAAAAAAAATTTCTCATCGAAGATAGGCAAGTTGCAGCCATAAACCTTCATCATTCCCTCCTCGAGCAATATCTCAACAGCTAGAAAATGTTTTTCTCCATGTTCATGACTGCAAAAATTCTCTTTGCTTTGATCCATTCCTTGTCGTATGGATATGGCCTCTTTCCTATAACATAATTAATCATATCTTCATCCCATTCGAACCAAGAAACTAATGACTAAAAACTCGATCCAGCAGCAGTTGATGCTAGCTTAATGAGGTCAGCGTACTATCCTTGAAATTATTGTAGAAGTTAAGGTCCATTATCCTATTGGCAGCATCATAAGCTTCCAGGTATACTAATTGGCTGCCCCTTATGAGGCAATGAATTTTAGCAATATACTGTGATATAAGAAGACAATTTTTTAATAGGTTAGTAATCTTAAGAAAGAAAAGCAAAATGAAAAGATTCAATGGATGATCCATCTGTTGCATAGGGATCTCTGAATCTGTTAACAGATTAGTTATCTAATGCAACTTAAGCAACAGATGGGTAATTTGTTGCAATAGAACTACCACCATTTGCACCAAATACCTAGCTATTGCAACAGATGATCCATATCCTCAGCTTCTTCATAGGGTAGATTAGAAGGCTAGGTTAGGAAAAAGTAAACTTACATTGTACACATACCACTGATGTATATCTGTAATATTCTTGAAGTCTTGGGGAAAAGGTATGCATGGTGAATTCTTTTGTGCGTTGCTTGGAATTCATGGCCTTTCATAGAGTGGCCTTTTATTTGGCATCAAGTTTCGCGTATATGTCCACCTTCTTCAATGGACCCTAAACTCAAACATCTTTTAGAGAGAAAAGAGTTGTAATTTTTTTTTGTTTTATAATTGAAAGTATATATCTAATTGCTCTTTTCTTTTTCCTAACCGCCACTGTAGGAGTGTATAGCGTACTCACCTTCTTGTATGGCATGACACCCCTCTTATATTTTAATTCCTCGATATCTTTAGCGATAGCCTCTACCTTTTCAAAGAGATTATCCTATCTGTCCATGCACTCGTTGTATTTGCAATGAGAACATAAGGGTGAAGAGGGGTAAGAGGGACCACTGTAGGGGTTAGAGAGACCGGTGTAAGGGTGAGAATGACCAGCGTAAGAGGTGATTTCAAACATATTTTTTTTATTGAGCATCAATATGCTCATCATGACGACTCGCAGTAGCATCAGCACCAGCATGGCTGCCACCAACATCAACAACTCCACCAGTAATACCCTCAGAAGTAGCACCTGGATCTGTTATAGTAGGTTGGCATGAAGAGCTTTAACATTAGGCTGACCTTGCCTAACTGCTATTCTAATGGTTGTTACTCCATCTAATTCCTTGTTTATTAAATCCTTAGGTCTGCTATTGTATCAACAAGACCTAGAGTAATAAAAAAAGTCATTCCCAACTCCTGCTCAGTAGGCACGATCCATAGATGCATAACCTAAAAGAAAGGGTAGATACGTTTAAATCCAATAACAACTTGCAGTCAGTTGGGCAATATGTTAACACAGACAACATATGCAACAAATGATCTTTATAATGCAATAGATAATTCATATATGGCAACAGATTAACCTGCTGTTGCATCAGATTACACATCAGTTGCATTAGTTACAGTAGATAGGTTGATCTATTAAGTCAGGTTCAGAGAACCAAAGCAGCAGATTACAAATCTATTACACCAGATGGGTAATTTGTTTAGATAAATTGCAACAAATTACCAATCTGTTACAACATAGGAATCAACTATTTCAAAATCTTTCTTTGAGTTAGATTATTTTACTTGAAAGAATACTTATTGTATCATCCGGAGGGTTAAAGAGATCAACCTCCTTAATTTTTGTGTTGCTCTTTGCAATTAACCACCTAAGGATATTTGGGTGAGAAACCTCATCTGGATAATCCTTGACCTTCTTTAGGGGAGGAATGGCTTCAAATGCTCAAGCCTAAAATATCTAAATAGGAAGCAAACTAATATAAGTCATAATAATTATCCGATATAAACTAATGCAAGAGCATACAAATAGTGATTAAATTTACCAAGGAAAGCCATATAAGGTGATCGACCTTGGGGATAGCTTTGTCAATAAATATTTGATAGTTAACTTGTAGCTATCATATCCCTAGGAATAATTGTTGAATTTCTCAAGATCCTCAGCAAGCTCCAACAAATCATCTTCTATGACTTTGTTGACATCTCTTGCCAATATGGCTAAATAGGCAAACCAAACCAAGCACAATTTCTCCTTGTACTTATTTTGTACGGATTTATCCTTGAAATGTTTTAACAACATCATGGCTCTGTAGCCACGTCCAACAATATCCAATAGCCCATCTATTTTCTCCTTATGTTTGTTTATTTTGGAAGGTGGTTGCTTGGACAGTGCCTTGCCTTCATTTGATGGTGGTGGTTTGGCTGTCCTTCTTGCCTCGGACTTTTTGCGGGGTGCTTCCTTAATGAGAAGTTATTTTAGATGATCACATCTTAAGACTGTCACTATGGCATACTCTTTCATACCAAAACAAACCAATATGCCACAGTACTTGATCCATATTTCATCCATCTTTTTATTCTCTCCTTTAAATCTTTAGCATCATCCCCCCCCCCCCCCCTCGTGCTTGATCCTACACTTGAGAAAACTATAGACCATGCTCATTTGGAAATGGGCATTGTTGTCCTCAACAACTCAAGAAAGTGTCTAAAGCAGCTCTTCTTAAACAATTCCTCTAGTTTTTCATTCTTCATAGTATTCCTAAATTCATTAAATCACCAGTTAAGATTTAACTACAGAATTACTAGTTAGTTCTACAGGGTTATCTATCAGCATCTCAACTTGAAACTTGTCAATACTAATAGTTTTGACAAGATCATGCTGGAATTTCGATCTTAATTCACACCCCATTGGAGATGCATTATCATCATGTTGATCATTATCATCTTTCTCACTTTTTACTTCCTCCTCTTCTTGTTTATCTTCTTCTTCCTCCTCACTTTTATTTTCCTTACCAGTCTCTACATACCCTTATCCACCTTTCTCAACATCATTTTCAAAACTTTCCTCAGTTTTACTTTTTCCTAACTGAAATTGTTCAGGAATTTCCTCTGAATCCATCTGTACTCTAACCTTTTTTGTTAGGTGGTCAAGAGTTGATCCACTTTCAGTTTTTTTTATTTTGAGACATATTTTAAATACAAATAATAGGAAAAACAAAAAATACACTACAATTGATAACTACTTAATTGTTAAAAAAAATTAAGACAAATTTCAATAAATTTTCATACGCCATATTACAAAAAAATATTCCAATCGATAACCTATCAATTGGAACAGATGAATCATCTGTTACGTCAAATGCATAACCTGTTGCAATAGATGAACAACCTGATGGATGAGATCAAAACAGACTTGCTACTAGTTTGTCTTATGCCAATAGGTAAAATATTTGTTGCAACAGATAGAGAATATTTTTGAAGACCTATGTTAATATCTCCCAACAGATGGACCACCAACACCAATGCCGCCAACACCAACACTGCCAACACCACCACCAATACCAAGACTACCAACATATCTACTAAGAGCACCAATACCACCACCAACACCACTACCAACACCACCAATACAAACACCACCACTAATGCCACCAAGACCACCAACATAACTACCACTACAAACACAACCACCAAGAGCACCAACCCTAATACCAAGACCACCAACACCAATTAGAATGCCACCAATACCAACACTAAGACCACCAATACAACTAGAAAAACCACCAACACCAACACCACTAACACCAATACCACAAACACCACTACCAACAATACCAATATGACCACCAACACCACAAACACCACCAATAAGACCACCAACACCACCAACAAGATAAATAACACCACCACCAACACCATCCAATAATACCACGATAGTCTACAAAACACATCAATAAAAACTAGGGTTTTTTCGAGTTTTTCCTATATTTTTAGAATCAAAACTCCAAATTATTAACCTATTCTTGATGATAATACAACTAAAAGTGTTTATTTAATCATTAACTAACAAGCCCTAATTTTTAGATGAAAGAATAAATGTAGAACTCTTCTCGAGATCTGTTACCTGTGAAGACAAGAAACAATGGATACAAGTAAGAATAAAGACAAAAAGAATAACTACGTGGTGTGAAATGGGAAGACAACCGATCTGTTGTGAAGGGTTGAGCAATATGTTGAGTAGTTGTTGTTTATATTATTGAGAGACTATGAAAAGAGCGAGAACTCAATATTTAAAATGATGAAAGTTTTTCCTGCAAATGGATCATTTGTATGGGTTGATTTGTATTTTGAAAAAGAATTACTGATTTTGAAAATGTTAATTTGGTCTGAATTGATCTTAATTAATTTTTTAAAAGAAATAAATTTGAACCGTTTCATCATAATAAATTGTATTAAGTTCAATTGAAACACTGATGAATTTAATATTAGCTTAAATAATGGCTTGATATGAATCATTTCAACTAAGATTGATCGATTGATGACTCAGGCCAGTAGGAACACAATACAAACATCAAGCAATTGCAACAACTCAATTGAAATTGTAGTTGACCCTATGAACTCATCCCTAGTTCTAGCAAAATTAATTTAGGTATTTCAAACAATGGCTTGATATAAATTGTTTCAACTAATATTGATCGATTGATGACTCAGGTCAAGAGAAATGCAATACCAATATCATGCAATTGTAACAACTCAATTGAAATTGTAGTTGACCCTATGAACTCATCCTTTGTTCTAGCAAAGACAATTTAGATACAAAGTTGAACCTATAAACTCATTTGAAATTGTATTAAAATAAAAGTTTAATCTTTTTGCAACAGATGACTTATATATTGGACAGTATCAAATAGAAAAAAAAAATTGTTGCAACAGATCAACTTATCAGTTGAAAAATTTCAAACAGATAAAGAAATGTGTTGCACTAGATTACTTATGTGTTGTAAATTATCAAATAGATATTTTCATCTTTTGCGACATATAACTGTGCTATTGGAAATTTTCAAATAGATATTTACATCTGTCGCAACAGATGATTTATCTAATTTAAGATCTTTTTTTATTTTAAAGAAATTTTTTGTCCGAAATAAAAAGATAAAATACCAAGACGGTAAAAAATATTTCTTGAATAACTCAAAAATCTCCTCCTTGAGTTGTCATATCTTGTCTTTTCAATGTCACTCGTCCCTTGTGCCCCTCAAAGTTATTAATGAATATTTAAACTCATATCTAGAATTATGTCTCTTTCAGCCATTAATTAATTTATCTCTCTTCTTTTTCTTTCTGTTCTATTTAGGAGAATCACAACCATCTTCTTTCTTTATCTTTTTTCTCTACTATTTTTCATGAGGATCCTTTCGAATCTCACCCGATCTATATCTTTTCTCAATTGAAATTGGTGTTTTGATCCCTTTACTTTTAACATTACAGGTATGGTTCACTATTGCTTTTTTCTTCTCGTCCTCTTCTTTGCATGTTATTTAAGTTAGTTATTTACATTTATTACTTTTATTTATTTATCCATTACCCATATCCTATTTATTGGTAAAATTAAATAAAAGGTGACTTTTAAATCTTGAATGAATGAATCATTGTTTTAATTAAAATATAAGAAAAAAGTCATTTGTCGGGAGAACTTAAAAATCTTTGTTGGAAGTATCCTTTTTTTGTATCTTTTTTGTTTGTTTCTTTATTCTTGATATTGTTATTGATGTTGTTGGTGGGGTTGGTATTGTTGGAACGTATGGTGTTGGTGTTGTTGACGGTGTTAAAACATGTGGTGCTGTTTCTTTATTGTTGATGTTGTTGTTGATGTTGGTGTTGGTGTTGGTGGTGTTGCAACAGATTCCTCAACTTTTGCAACTGATGAATCAGTTGTTGAAATAAATCCAACAGCTCTTCCAAGAGATGACCCATCTATTATAACAGACGGATCAGCTGTTAGAACAAATCAAAGCACTAGCAAGGATAGTTTGATTTATTTGAATGGATGACTCATATGTTGTAATATGTCTGCCATCTATTGCAATAAATATGTAGTCTGTTACAATAGATTAGTCATCTATTAAACAAAATATGGAATCTGGTGCAACAGATGGGTCATCTGTTGGAATGCTTATTGTAATGTTCTATATTTGTTTAATTTTGTGTTACCTTTTTAAAAAAAAATCCAGACATCAATTTTAATTTTATTTTTGTTCATCTCTTATTTGACATCAATTGTTTTCTCTTGTTTGAAGATATAAGGAAGTGAAAATTGATCTACTTTTGCCCAACCAACACAAAAGACTAGAGTAAAGATGGGTTCGAAGGAATAAGCTGTTTGCATATGGGACCACCTCATATGTTAAAGGTATGTATTACTGATCATGTTATCATGAAAACACACAGAGTACACTGATTTTATGAATGCTAATTTTTACTGATCAGGTATTGATCATTCAAATAAGATATCTACAATTTTACAGTTAGGTATGATAGTTATAAACTGATAAAGCTGAGGGACCTTGTAGGTGGTGTCGATATCCTGTTACGGTTTAATGATGGTTTTGCAAATGTTTATATGTCAAGTTTGGTGAACAAATCAAGTTTTTATGGCATTTTAAAAAGATTTAATAGTGATTGAACTGGTTTTTAGGGTTTAATGGACTTTTGAAAGGCCTCCAAAGTGTCACACTGCTGCAACCAAGAACGGAAATCAATATAGTTATTGTCCTAGACCAAATTTAGATGGTTGGGTTGCTCGGATGATGATTATACAATAAAAGGTATGATAGAAGAATACCTACGAGGGAAAAGGAGAGATCATGAAGATTATATCATCTCAAACCTTATTAAAGAAGAATCACAGGTTACCAAGGAACGTTTAGCGAATCTGGCCAATGAAATTTACTTAAAACATGAGAAATCTGAATCAAATGCAAATATGGAAGTGTATGAAAAAATAAAAATCTGTCAGTCGTCTCTCGCAAAGAAAAATAGTGTAGCTGGTCACTTTGCTAGGCAACTGCAACTAGTTTAGTGTCATCAGAATGATCACCTTCAGAGAAAATAATAAAACACCAAGGAAGCAGCTTTGCGAGCACTGATGGTTGAAATGATGTACAGTCAAGAATAAAACTTGCACCAAGGACTTCTGAAGTTAAAATAAGGAATCAAGCCAAGCCGATAATTTTAGAGGTTACACTTGCATCCTGGGTCTTCAGTTTGCGGTTCTGGTCACGTCAATCATACTAGATCATATGAGCTAATAACTCTAAGACTTGAGACTACCTTAATAACTCTAAGACTTGAGACTCTAGAAAAATTGGGAGTTTCTTCTAATCGACATAAACCATATGAGCTACATGGAGTCTAGCATCTTGCCCATGTTGGGGAGAGCTGTTCTATCCTTGTCATCAGACTAGATCCTTTTACTTTTAGTGATCACTAGCTTAACCCACTTGGGGTAAATCAAATCCTACGGTAGCTCATAGTTCTGGGGCATGAGACCTTGGAATCAAGCCTAACTCCTGCTAAATACTACTCCCTTACTTAAGCTCAGAACTTTTAAGAAAAATCCACCTTAAACAACTCAAAATATGCAATGGAATCCAACTATGCTTTCCTTTATCTTAAATCAAATGGTGTGGATTTTCTTTCTTAGCTTAGGATTAAAATCAAATCTTTTCTTGAAACTTCTGTAGACTATCACTAATAGGCATTAAACTTTAATAGCATGGAAATATCAATACACTTCTTGAAACACTTTAGAAAGTATCAATAATTCATTCTTGGACTTAAGGCATGTATATTCTTAAAGGATCACAATTTCACAATAAAGCTTAATTCATGACACCAATCTTGGAAACCCTTGAAAATATCACATCAATATAGGAATGTGCAATTTATAGTATGAATTATCAATTCAAATCATAAATAAGTGAAATAATCATGCAACTCAAAGCTTGAACAACTTATCAATTCATATTCACAAAATAATATACTTTGGATATAGACCCACTTGCAAAAACATAAAATTCATTTATAAAAATTGAATCTTTGGGCACAAGAATGAAAGAAGTGTTCTTGTTCAAACTCCACATACCTTGAATTAGGAGCTTTGGATGAACTCTAGCTCTTGGGACTCTATTCGTACACTTGAATGGATATTCTTGATGCTCTTGATTTGAGGAATCCAATTCTTAAATCAATTTAAAGAATTAATGGTGAACTTAGGAGATTCTTGGAATTGGGTTTGGATGCTTAGGGTTTTTAATTTGAGAGAATTTTTGAGAAAATTCATATATAATGCTTATAATGACCTTGGATTAGGTGTTTGGATGATTTAAGGGGCTTGGAAAAAGTCCAAAGTTCCCTTTTTAAATTCTATACGAAGCTAGAAAAATTAAACTGAAAAACCCAATTTTATGGGCCACCGCGATGTGCCACTATCGTGGTGGCTCACTAGAATTTGACAAATGGGATTCTGGGGGTCACTACGATACGGTGCTATCACGTTGTCCCACTGGTTGGGACCTGAAACTTTAGTGCGATGCGCCGCTATCATGGAGTTCCACTGAAAATTGACAATTGTCAAATAGACCCTCTTCACAACGCACCAAGCACTAAAATGACGTTATTTTACGACTAGAACTTAAATTAGCCATAACTTCTTGCCCGGTTATCGGATTTGGATGGATCTTATATCATTGGAAAGTTAATTAAATTTACCATATAATAAAAAGTTGAAATTAGGGAAATTTTATATGGTATAAACTATATTCACTTAGGAAGTCATTCCTTAACCTTCTCGAGGCAAAATTAAGCTTAAGAAAAGTTCGGGGTATTACATATCAATTCCTAATTGGTTAAATACTCCATTCACAAATTCATTGTACTTTGTGTATCTTGTCATGATGACCATATCAGTAATACATAACTCTCACACATGAAAGTGGATCCATCCATCTGCACGCACCTTATTCTTCCTAGCCCATCTATGGCTTAATTTGAATAAACAAATGACTAACTTGTTGCAACAGATGATACATCTGGTAAAATTATCACACAATTATAGACATCTATAATAACAGATGATAAATATGTAGCAACAGATGACTTATATGTTTGAAATAATCAAATAGATATATATACATCTGTCGCAACAGATTGTCAATATGTTGTAAATTATCAAACAAATAGAATTTCTTTTATAATAGATTACCCATCAGTTGATTTATTTCAAAGCAGTTTTCTTTTCAAAATAAAATAAATATAAAATTTTGTATTTTAATCTATTTTTAAATTTATATAATCAAAAAGTCACCAATTTTATTTAATTAAGAGATGTAATTATTAACAAAGAGGTGAACAGTCGTGGATTTGTGATTAACCCTTCAAATTAAATCCTCTATAAATAGGTCCCTCCTTACTCCTTCAGTTTACTTCACTTCTAGATATGGATGATCCAGATTTGTATAAGGTGATTCTGCATGACCCCTTACGGAAACATAAAAGACAGATTCATGAACTCCGATGGGAGTTAGGCGCCATGAGAGAAAGGCTGAAGAGGGTCCTGCTGCGGCCGCATGACAATTGGCTGATTGAAAATAATACTAATATAATAATAATAATAATAATAATAATAATAATAATAATAATAATAATAAGGTTATGTTTTTTTCTTTTAGCGTATTTGTTTTGTTTTATTATATCGGATCTACCTAAGGGAGGAACCTAATATATGTTTTATTTTTTATTGTATATTTGTATATAATGGATTTAAAAATCTATGTATGTTTGGTTGACTTTGGCTTTTTAATTCTTATTTTTTTCATTTTGTCTATTCCTTATTCTCTACATGTCGATTGATGGAGGTATGGATTGAGCGTTTATTGCAACGGATGGACCATATTTTGCAATAGATGATTAATTTGTTGTGCCAGGTGGACCGTATATTGCAGCGGATGGTTAATATATTGCGACAGATAGACCATATGTTGTAACAGATGGATACAAGAGTTGCAACAATTCAATAAAAACGATCATATTATTGAAAAGCTTAAAATACATGACTTTTCACAATAATCAAAAAGTCATTAGTTAAATTTAATTATAACTTTCACAATAATCAAAACGTCACCAGTTAGATTTAATAAAGGAGGTGAACAGTCATGAGTTTTTTTCTACCATATTCAGATTCAATCCTCTATAAATAGGTCCTTTCATACTTGTTTATTATACTCTACTTTATATATTTCTTGCATTTTGTCTTTCGTATTACATCTTCAACCGATTCTCTTCAATGACCAGATTTCTTTCTCGTTTAGGTAAGTTTTTTTTGTGTGTCTAAATCTACTAGCTAGTAGTATACGTTGTATTATATTTGGACTCCTTTCTTGACTTTTGTGTTTACATTTTTGGTCAGTTCATGCGTGTTCTAAATATGGTTGATCCTGTTGAAACATTGCAATTCTGTGTGACACCACACAGAAACTTCAGAGGTAGGTTAATAAAATCCAAGGGAGTTGACTGTCGTGAGATTAAGGATGCTCCGAGAGATTCGCAGGCTGAGGAGTACCCTGCAGCTGCCGATTGACGATTGGCCGGCTAAGAATAATAATAATAATGATAATAATAATAATAATAATAATAACAACAATAATAATAAGACCCCATAAGATACTAGCTCAGTTCAGCTCACTCTTGCATGTTAAACGGGTCCAAGACTTAGAATATTTCTCTAAGTGTTAAGACTTAGTCATTTCTAAAGTCCTCAACTTTGATGAATTTATTTTTGACCTTCCCAACATTAGAAATTCAATTTTAAGTTGATTCAAGATTGGGGTAGTCCATAGTATGTCTCGAGTGAGTTTCAAAATTTTTGGACCACCATAAGGACGTTTTTGGACATCCAAAACAGAAGCAGCACGTGATGATCCTGCAGCATATGCTCTATTTCGGTGCTCCATAGCCCACGGGCACACTCCATTTTTGTGCTCCATAGCCTGCGGCACACGCTCCATAGCACGCTTCTTATTTTTGTAAACTTTTTGTTCCGCATGTTTAGGGAAAATGGGTCATTTTCCCTTTACCCAAGGGATCCATAACATGGGATTAAAGCCCCCAAAAGCATATTTGGTTATCTTTTACTCAAATTCTCTCAATTGAAAACCATTCTCTAAAGAACAAACCCTAGCCCCTTCAAGATTCAAGCTCAAGTTTTAAGAAAACCACCAAGAACCTTCACGAATTTTTCAATAAAGGTTTGTTAGATGTTCATCCATGGATCCTTTTCACCCATGGAGCCCAAGAATCTATTTTAAGATTTAAATCATGAATTTACATATTCACAATGAATTATCTCCGTGAATCCATATGAGTTTGAGTTTTACAAGATATTTATAAGTAATTGTTGTCGAGATTAAACCTTGCATGATGGAATAATGATGTTTTCATGATAAATCCCTAATTTATGATTTAGTATTGTTTCCATGTGATTATTACATGTTTTAAACTATTCCCATGCTTTAACTCATGACCCCCAAGTGTTTGATGAAATGCCTAAATAGTTGGATTATGAATAATAGTTACTTATTTTGCTTTTGAAGCTTTAGTATGTCTCTACCATTATTTTTATAAAGTCCTGGGTGTTATGAATACCCAAAAATTATTTGTTTACATAGTTTCAGTATTTGTAGAACGATCTCATATAAACCAGAAGCATTATCCCCCAATCAGTTAGTATGAGCAGTTGTTGGTTCAGTCATGATTAGTTCAATTCAGAAATCAGTGTCTTTCAGTTGGGAGTGAAACTTAGCACCGAGTGAACATAGGTATGGCATCTCCCCCGTTAGTTAGGCATGAAGCATTTGTCTCCCCCATTAGTAGGCATGAGATGTTAGTAGAAGTCCCTAGGTTCCAGACCTACGGCGCCAGCGTGGACTTTGAGGGGTCCCCCATCAGTTAGGCATGACACCCTCGTCCTTTGGGTTATCATATTAGGGGATCCATACAGCCAATGTTAGTACCCATGCCGCGGTACTGACACCCTTCCAACTGGGTTACAGATTGGACCCTGATAGTACATTGGGGCATGTCAGCTATAGCTAGCTCCCACAGTCTCAGTCCCGTATTCAATACAGAGTTCAGTTTCAGGTTTGCTTGACCATAGCATACAGTTATCAGTTGTTAAGTATCAGTATTTTATTTTACAGATTATTTCAGAATCAGGTTATATGCTTGATCATGCATTCTTAGATTTTATAGCATTTATGCCATCATATTAGTTATTCTATTATCTCATGATGTTTAGTCAGTCTTTATTTCATGCACATAACCCATGCATATCAGTCTAACCCCATCTAGCATACCATTATATTCAAAGTACTGGTTGCATACTCATTTCTTGTGCTATGATGTCTTATATCATAGGTTCGGACGTTCAGGTTCTCGACCATACTTAGATATTCTAGTGCATCAGCAGCAGAAGTTGTGGTGAGTCCTCATACTTCGAGGACTAATTATATTTATTTTAGTATTTTATTTCAGTTAGACAGTTGGAGTTAGTTTGGGTTGGGTCTGTCCCATCAACTCTTATTCAGTCAGTATAGAGGCTTTCAGAGACTTTCAAACTGTCAGTTAGTTTGTCATTACTTTTATCAGTTTTCAGATGGTTGCTTCCAGATAATTATTCAGGCTTATAATTCAGAGATGTTCTAGTATTTAAACCTTATGGAATTTTTAGTTTTTCGCATATGTGTATTTTTTGTTATCAGTTTTATTCAGGGCTCATGGTAGATACCAGCTCGTGGGTTAGCTTTTGGTCACTTATGACCGTAAGCACCATGTAGTATCTATGGTATACTCCCGGGGTATTACAAACTTGGTATTAGAGCCTAAGGTTTTAAAGGTTCCTAAAGAGTCTAAAAGTCGCGTTAAGTTGAGTCTTGTGCATAGGTGTGAAGTGTGCCACACTAATGGACAAGAGGCTACAAGACATTTTATGAAAAGTTTCCCTTCTTTCAGTATTCATGTAATGTATATGAGTATGAACTCAATTTGAACACTCTTTATAATTTAATATTCTTTTCGTTTATAGAACATGCCTTCTAGAAAGAATAACAAAAAGAGAAATAGAAATCAACCCACACCTCCGCCTATTCAGAAAGATCCCCTGAATGAGCATGTCTCTCATGCCAAATATCAGAGTTGACTTCACTACTTTAGTTTACTCAGTAGTATCTCAGAATAATCAGCAAGCTACTGCCCTAGCCATTCCTGTGGCTAACACCACCGCAACTAGGATTCGGGACTTTGCCTGAATGAACCCTCATATATTTTCAGGATCTAAGTCTGATGAGGATCTGTAGGAGTTCCTTGACATGGTTTAGAAGGTAACTGACACTATAGGTGTGAATTCTAGTGAGAGTATATAGTTGGGTGCTTACTAGTTGCAGGACGTAGCTCACACCTGGTATAAGCAGTGGAAGGGGGATAGAGGAGCAGATAAGGGGCCTGTTGAATGATAGGAATTTGCTACCGTCTTTTTAGATAGGTTCTTTCTCTTAGAGTTAAGGGAAGATAAGGTGCAGGAATTTACTAACTTGAAGCAGGGTAATATGAGTGTGGGGGAGTATTCCCTTAAGTTGCCCAGTTGGCTAGGTATGCTCCTTCGATAGTGGCTGATAACAGGTATAAAATGAGTAAGTTTGTCTCTAGAGTAGCTGATATCATGGTCAAGGAGTGTAAGACCGTGATGTCGATTAAGGAGATGGACTTGTCTAGGATTATGGTCCATGCTCAGCAGATTGGGGAGGAGAAGGTTAAGGAGAAGGAAAAGGATAACAAGAGGGCTAGGACAGGTAGCTTTAATTTTACTCAGCCGAGGTTGAAGGGTGGTAACCGTCCTTAATTCCATCAAAAATCTTCAGCCCCATCTCTATCTTCAGCTAGTGCTCCAGTGCCAAAGTTCAAAAATGGTAATTAGGATAGGACGCCAGGCTCTAAGACTCAAGGTACTGTGAATAGTAGTCAGACAAATCCCCTTTCCTAGAAGTGTGGTAAGAATCACCAGGGTGTATGCATGGCTAGCAGCGATGTGTGTTATGGATGTGAAAAGTCAGGTCACAGGTTGAGGGAATGCCCAGCAGGTATGTGGAAGGGTGGAAATGATTGCCATCAGGGCCAGACTAATTCTTCAGCAACACCAGCAGGCCGCCCGACTCAGCAAGGCGCCACTTCCAGTGCCACCAGCGGTCAACGCAAGAATAGGTTGTATGCACTCCAGTCCCTTCCTGATCAGGAAAGTTCTCCTGATGCTGTTACATGTATGTTACAGGTCTTTCATTTACGTGTTTATGCTTTGTTAGATCCCGGAGCTTCTCTTTCTTTTGTAACCCCCTATATAGCGATTAATTTTGGTGTCAATCCTGAGACTTTAGTAAAACCCTTCTCAGTGTCCACTCCAGTAGGTGTCTCTATTGTAGCCATGCAGGTATACAAGAAATATACGATCACAATATCCTAAAAAGTCACTTCAATTGATCTCATGGAGTTAGAGATGACTAATTTTGATGTCATTCTCGGCATGGATAGGCTTCACTTATGCTATGATTCAGCATATTGTAGAAACAGAGTTGTTCATTTTCAGTTTTAGAATGAACCAATCCTTGAATGGAGGGGTAGTACTTCCACTACAAGAAAAATACCAATTACATGGATATTTTCTTGGGGATTCTTCTGCAACACCAGCAAGGCACCACTTCTAGTGCCACCAGTGGTCAGCGCAAGAATAGGTTGTATGCACTCCATTCCCGTCCTGATCAGGAAAGTTCTTCTGATGTTATTACGGGTATGTTATAGGTCTTTCATTTACGTGTTTATGCTTTGTTAGATCCCAAAGCTTCTCTTTCTTTTGTAACCCCCTATATAGCGATTAATTTTGGTGTCAATCCTAAGATTTTAGTAGAACCCTTCTCAGTGTCCACTCCAATAGGTGTCTTTATTGTAGCCAGGCAGGTATACAAGAAATGTACGGTCACAATATCCCAAAAAGTCACTTCAGTTCATCTCGTGGAGTTAGAGATGACTAATTTTGATGTTATTCTCGGCATGGATAGGCTTCACTTATGCTATGATTCAGTTTATTGTAGAAACAAAGTTGTTCATTTTCAATTTTTGAATGAACCATCCTTGAATGGAGGGGTAGTACTTCCACTACAAGAAAAATGTTAATTACATGGATATTTTCTTAGGGATTATATACAAAAATTCACAGATAATTTTCCTGCGAATTTACTTACCAAAAGAAATCTGATGGTAAAACCTTCATAGATAATTATTACCTGCGGATTTCAAAATCCCCAAGTAATTTACCTAGAGATTTAGATTTTGCAGGTAAATTACTCATGGATTTTCTTTCGGAAAATACCCCAAAATTTTGGTAAAAATTGGTAAAAAGCAAGATTCGTATGAATTTTTTCAAACCGCATGAAATATTCTTCCAGTAAATTATATATTTTCTAAAATACCCAATTATTACCCATACAAATTTCTTACTCCCACACAATATCCCAAAAAGTCACTTCAGTTGATCTCTTGGAGTTAGAGATGATCAATTTTGATGTCATTCTCGACATGGATAAGCTTCACTTATGCTATGATTCAGCATATTGTAGAAACAGAGTTGTTCATTTTCAGTTTTCGAATGAACCAGTCCTTGAATGGAGGAGTAGTACTTCCACTACAAGAAAAATATTAATTACATGGATATTTTCTTGGGGATTCTTCAGCAACACCAGCAAAATGCCACTTCTAGTGCCACCAGTGGTCAGCCCAAGAATAGGTTGTATGCACTCCAATCCCGTCCTGATCAGGAAAGTTCTTCTGATGTTGTTACCGGTATGTTACAGGTCTTTCATTTACGTGTTTATGCTTTGTTAGATCCCAGAGCTTCTCTTTCTTTTGTAACCCCCTATATAGAGATTAATTTTGGTGTCAATCCTGAGACTTTAGTAGGACCCTTCTCAGTGTCCACTCCAATAGGTGTCTCTATTGTAGCCAGGCAGGTATACAAGAATGTTCGGTCACAATATCCCAAAAAGTCACTTCAGTTCATCTCGTGGAGTTAGAGATGACTAATTTTGATGTCATTCTCGGCATAGATAGGCTTCACTTATGCTATGATTCAGTTTATTGTAGAAACAGAGTTGTTCATTTTCAGTTTTCGAATGAACCAGTCCTTGAATGGAGGGGTAGTACTTCCACCACAAGAAAAATGTTAATTACAAGGATATTTTCTTAGGGATTATACACAAAAATTCATAGATAATTTTCCTGCGAATTTACTTACCAAAAGAAATCTAATGGTAAAACCTTCGTAGATAATTATTACCTGGGGATTTCAAAATCCCCAAGTAATTTACCTAGGGATTTAGATTCTGCCGATAAATTACTTGTGGATTTTCTTTCGGAAAATACCCCAAAATTTTGGTAAAAATAGTTAAAGAGTAACATTCGTATGAATTTTTTCAAACCGCATGAAATATTCTTCCAGTAAATTATATATTTTCTAAAATACCCAATTATTACACCCATACAAATTTCTTACTCCCACAATTGCACATCCACAAAGCCTGACCACCTACCCTACCCCTCCACCTCACAGATGCAACTTGAAGCCAATTCAAACTTTTTCCTTCCACATTCAATTATAAGTGCCAACTTCACAACTTCATCCGATGTGGTACAATGATACCAATAAAATCCGCAACCTTGCTAATTTGAACAATGTTCTATTCTCTCATTTTCTTTTTAATTGCCATTCTTATTAAAAACAAATATTGCATATTCTTATCATTTTAGAAAATCAAGATACTATTAATTATTTATTTACACTTTTAACCCCTAGTGATAAAAATGGAGAGATATTAATATGAAGTAAAAGAGAGAAATATTAAATAGTGATGAATAATAAATAAGGATACTTTAGTCAAATTGCCCTCTGAATTATGTCTTTCTTAAAGTGCGTACAAATAAAGAATGTGACAAATATTTACTAACGTAGGGATTAATATTCATATATTTCCATATTTTTTTAAGATTAACAAAAACAAATACCCATATAAGTTACTTTATGTATTTAAAATTAAATCACCTACACCTTACGTATTATGAAAATTCTATGTTATACACTTCCTATAAGATAATATCAATAAATAAGTATATACTATTTAAACAAAATAAAATTGTAAATAATTTTTTTGGGTTTATTTCTTATGTATTTTAAAAGAAAGTCAAATATTTTAGATGAAATTTTTATCAACGTTGTTTGTCAAAAAAGATTCTTTTCTTTTTTAGAATATGTTATCATTTAAAACTCTTAATTATAAATGCACACAAATTACTTACAAGACGACTAGAATTTTATGTATTTAAGAAAATATTTTTATTTTTCAACACTCTAAATATCATTTTATTATTCCTATTTTCGAAAAGTATTTAAACCTCAAAGACAATAGAAATCCTATAGAAATAAACATTATCTTGCTACGTAAAATGCATGATAACTTTGAAACGAGAAATATAAACCAACTAAAATAAAAATAAGAAACTTTTGTATAAAATTTTTATAAATAATTGAGAATATAAATAATTTATAAGTGTAAAGTGCAACAGAGTTATTATCAATAGTTGGGAATCTTAGTAGCTTAAGTTGCATTTGTTTTTTTTTTAAGATTCAGACGTCTGAATCTGAATGCACATCTGAATAATTAAGATGTTGTCATTAGATCTGAAAACTGAATGATTAACACTCTTTGTTTTTCAACATTTGAATGTGTAAAAACAAATTATGTGTATATATAATAAAATAAAAAATACAATTCAAATAAAAAACTAATTATATATCAGAAAATATAATTTAATACAAAAACATTATTATTTGATTGAAAAAAAATATTTATGTTTGTTAGTGATAGTGAATATGGTTTATAATGGTGGTTGCGGTGACAATGATTGATGTTAGGGATTAGTAATGTTGGTGGTGATAGTTGCGTTGGTATTGTAGTGACATTATGATGGTGGCGGTTGATAGTGATGGTGGTGGTTGTGATGTGACGTTGCTTGATGTTAGTAGTTGGAGGTGTTGATTGTGATGACTGAAAAATGAATGCATAATAGTTGACGATGTGTTGGTGCTACTTGGAGATGTTATTAGTTGTGATGGTGGAGATGGTTGTTAGTAGAGATAAATTATAGCGATGGTAGTAGTTGAAGTGATTGTAGAGATGGCGTTACTAGTGACAATGGTGGTGGCGGTCGAAGATGTGTAGAGGTTGTGATGTATTAGTGGTAGTTAGCGGTGGTGGAAGTTGTGATAGATGAGTTGGTCGATAGTAGAGATTGGCCAACAGTGGTTGATGGTGGTGGTACTATTAACAGTGGTAGTGGTGGTGAATATAATTAGAATAATAGAGGTAGTAGGTGTGGTAGCGATTGACAATAGTGGTTGGCAGTGATATTTGTTGTCGATGGTAGTTGTGATGGTGGAGGTGGTTGGTTGCGGTGAGTGATGGTTGATAATGGTGGCGGTGGCAGAGGTAATTAGTGGTGGTGATTGATGATTATGAATAGAGTGGCGATGAATATTATCAAACACCAGAACACCTCTTCTGACGTATTAAGGCCTCATTTGTTTGCACTTAATGGAGGTCTGAATCTGAATGGTTCAGACTTCAGACCATTAAGTGCATTTATTTTTTATTAAGGTTTTAATTCTTAATAGGTCTGAATAGGTTTTAATCATTCAGATCTAGAACCAAGTCTTAATAAGTCTAAAAGGATATTCTGGTGTTGGATAATATTCGACACTTTATTCATAATCAGCAGTTACCACCACTAACCACCTCTGCCATCCTCACCATTGTCAACCACCACCCACCAACACCAACCACCTCCACCATCACAGCTACCATCAACAAAAAATACCACTACCAACCACAATTGTCAACCGCTACCACACCTACTACCTCTTTTATTCTAATTATATTTACCACCACCACTGCCATCAACAACACCATAATCAGCAACCACT